>NC_142160.1:16079387-16231122 GCF_024610735.1 Ursus americanus | reverse complement strand
AAGGGGCTCGTCATGCTACCTCGTGATAGGACTGGGGCTGCGCCTGAGAAGAAGTCGAGTGAATGGGTGAGTCAATCAAGGAGAGGCTGAGGGAATGAGTTCTCAAGGGGCAAAGGGAGAACGTCAACCAGAAGCAACTGGATGATGCCCAGGTGGTCCATGTGGCAAGAGGTAGACCAGATCCATCAGGGACAATGGGCCTCTGTGGTGAGCTTTGTCATGGCCAGCTGCCCACTCTGCTGTTGGTCTCCAGGGAGACTAGCCAGCAACCTCAGGACATGTCTTCATCTTTGGGGCTGTGTCTTTCATGGTCGACCAGAGAGTTCTCCTCCAACCCCACCTGAGCAGAAGAGTTTTCTTCGGCTTTAGAAGGAAAGATCAGCTTCAGTTTTATCTGAATGCTTGCTCTGATTTCTAAAGCATGTCCAAGTGCTTGGAAGGAGGTTGAGAAGGGCCTGGCATACCCATCACCACCCAGGACCTCTTCATTTCTACCTGCTCATGTGAACTTGGAGAATTTTCATCTAGAAATTCCCTTAGCTCTGGTAGCCTGAGCCAAAATAAGCCTGTTATTTTCTTGCAGCCTCATGGAGAACTTTGGGTTTCTTCAGGGATGCCAAGGGGCAGTTGGGGGACTTGTAGCAGCTACACCCCCCCCCTCCCCTGAGCATCAGGGTCTGTTCCTTCCTCCTGTCAGAGATGCTTGGGAGGGTGCAGACTATAGTGGAGCTTTCGGGTGCTGGCCAGTCTCTGGTGCGGGATGGGGTTTAGGTTGACAGCGATGGGAGGTGGTTACTTCTCTCCGCAGGTATTTCTCATCTACCTTGACCTGCTCCGGATAATTTACAATGTTACAGGTCAACTTTCCAAACTGCAAATTGCTGTCCTGAGTCTCTGCAGAGGGGACTCCAGGAGGATGAAGAGTTCACGTTTTCCTTTCAGTTTCTAGAAAGTTCTGGGCTTTTGGATTTAAGGCTTATTCATGGCATTTATTTCTTTGGGTCCTAAACAAGGTGTTAGGCACTTGGCTATCCACCCATCCCTCTCCCAGGCTCTCTTGTAAGAGGGGAGGTGCTCTCAGGGTGCTCCTGAGAGGAAGGTGATGGAATTGGGGTTGGGGGTGGGGTGGGGTGCTGGGTTGAAAGAAGGAATTATACCCCAGGTGTGGCAAGAGCTCCAGGGACTTGAGGAAAGGTTGCGGAAAGGAGTTCCACGGGCAAAAGGGACCTAAGAAAGCCATAACAGTTCTGATAGGGTGAGTGGATGTTTTTGCTGGATTAAGTGAGCTGGACAACATCCATTTTATCCCCAAATGAAAGGCACTGGAAAAGTAATGGTGTAAATGCATAAAAACAGCGTGTACGTGCATTCAGGAGGCTTCGGGGTACAGAGGTTCTCTGCTTTGGAGGGGCCCTGAGGCCAGTCACCCCTTAACATCCCTCTCCAGAGGTCTTATTGCACTGGGTCACATTTCGAGAAATACAAAGATATGCCTACGAAAGGCTAGAGGCCACCTCAGAGTTCACTCTGACGTTCCTGTGGGGTGTCCGTCTGGGGTAAAAATGCCTATTGAGCAGACTGGTGTTGGAAAGACCACACTCATTCAGCTTGTACTTGATGATCGTGTTATTCCTCGTTGGTTTTTTAAATAAAATCTTTGTGGCTTATCTATGGCATGCCAGACCCTGCCGGGCACTGGGGCCAAGGCCAGCAGCATGGATCGTGAGGCCCTGTGCAAAACGAGAACGTGGAGACCCTTATTCAAACAGCAGGAAACAAAAATGCGGCCAAAGGTACTAAAATAGAGTTTCCTTTCTTTGTGGTCTCTCAACTTCTGGGGGTGTCTTTAACTTTGCTATTTTATATGGTTCTAAGTAAAGAAATATTTAAAATGCTGTTGTAGCATGAATTCTGCCATTTGTCTTTATATTTTGCAATTCTGTCTTCAAGGCAGACCCAAGCATCGAACTCACATGCAGAGTCACAGAAATCCCAGATGTATTTGGTGGCTCGTCTATGCCTGTGTATTTTGTTCTCACCAGAAGAGTGGCAAGGTTTCACAGAAGTCCCTTGACCATTTTCATTTTGCTTCTTGACGTGCTTACGTTTGACCCCCACTGGACCAACAGCTTCTGTCGAGTAAGGAAGGACTGAACCGTCAAGGAGCTAGGGGTGTCTCGCCTCTCCCTCTCCTTCCGCACCATCATTTTCAGCCCAGACAGGGGTCTGATAGAGGAAAGGACTATGACTGAGATGAGCTATGATAGGGTTTTGTTCATTTTCTATAGCTACTGTAACAAATTATCACAAACGTACGCACTTAAAACAGCACAAATGTATTATCTTACAGTTCTGGAGGTCGGAAATCTGAAATGGGTCTCACTGGGCTAAAATCCACGTGTCCACAGGACCGTATTCCTTAGCCAGAGGCTCTAGGGAAGGATCTCTTCCTTTGCCTTTTGCAGGTTTTAAAGGTCGCCCTCATTCCTTGGCTCGCAGCTTCTCCTTCCAGCTTCGAAGCCAGAAAGATTGGGCCAAGTCTTCCGCCTGCAGCCACCTATCAGTTTTCTCCTCTTCTGCTGTTGCTCACGAGGACTCTTGTGATGACACCAGACAGTCACGTGGTCCAGAATGCTGGTCCCATCTCAAGATCAGCTGATGAGCACCCTTGACTCTCCCTTTGCCACATAACCTAATATATTCTAGTTTACAGATATTAGGATGTAGACATCTTTGTTGGGGGGATGAGGGGATGGTTCTTGCTCCTAAGAATGCCATTGCCTCCATGCTATATTGAAAGCAAGTTCTGGTTCCAGTGCAAAGTAAAAGAGTGGCCTCTTGAGGCTGCCAATGTTCCCCGTTGGCCAGAGACCTAATACATTTACTTTGCACTCACCTTCAGTCTTGCTGAACTCCCGTGCATGATGGGTCCCCTGAAATTCTCTGCTCAGCGGCATTGCAGATACCACGCATGCACGGGGCAGCCAGGAATTGTGGGAGATACATGCCACCTATATCCACACTGCAGTGTTCCCCTGTCCCATCAGACGTCACTCACAGAACACAGATTCCAAGAGCAAAGTGTCAAGAATTTTAAGATGGTGATAGCAAACTTTAAACCAGCTACAGGGCCTTCTGAGACTGCAAAGTTCACACACCTAGGCAGTTGGCCTTGTCCTCTCGGATTCTGGCAGCATTACTGACGAATCAAAAGTAACTTTTAAAAAAGTTCAGGTTGATGGGTAGTAAGGAGGGCACGTATTGCATGGTGCACTGGGTGTTATACACAACTAAGGAAGCATCGAGCTTTACATTGGAAACCAGGGATGTACTGTATGGTGACTAACATAATAAAAAAACATTAAAAAAAAAAGTTCATGTTAAAAACAATCAGACTTCAGTATGATAACAACAGAAACAGAATTACGATTTGCAGATTTTAAATGACAAATTTTCCCTCACAGATGCAAACGCACATACCTCTCCTGTCTCAGTTGTTCATATGCAGTGATTCACTCAAATGTACCACTTATGGATAAAGAGGAGAAATATATGGTTTTCATGGTACCAGACAAGGTCTCATTTTAAGTACCGTTGGGACTAGTTAGTTGGGTTAAAAAAAAAAAAAGTTTAAATTGGAAATTACAAAAAATACATAAGTACCATAAGCTTTTTTTTTTTTTTTAAGATTTTATTTATTTATTTGACAGTGATAGAGACAGCCAGCGAGAGAGGGAACACAAGCAGGAGGAGTGGGAGAGGAAGAAGCAGGCTCATAGCAGAGGAGCCTGATGTGGGGCTCGATCCCATAACACCAGGATCATGCCCTGAGCCGAAGGCAGACGCTTAACCGCTGTGCCATCCAGGCGCCCCAGTACCATAAGCTTCTTACTTTGAATTTAAACTATATAAATCTACAATCATGGCAACATTTTGATACAGGATCATGGTCTTTACTTTGAGTACGAAAACTCTGCTTGGAGTTCCAAATCTTTCTCCCGTAAATCACAGCCATGATTCATAGTCTACTATTTGCAATCAACTACTTACTCTTTTGTATCAGTTCCTTTTTTAAAAAAAGATTTTATTTATTTGAGAGAAAGAGAGAGCATGAGCAGGAGAGGGGGAAGGGCAGAGGGAGAAGCTGACTCCCTGCCAAGCGGGTAGCCTGACGCTGGGCTGGATCCCCAGACCCTGAGATCATGACCTGAGCCAAAGTCAGATCCTTAACCGACTGACCCACCCAGGTGCCCCTTCTTCAGTTTCTTTAAAGTGATACAAGACACTTTAATGGAAATACTTATGGACAGTTGCCTACAATTTTGGCACAATCTGAGTTCAGAATCTTTGTAGTTTTATAATCCCCTCCTCGAACTGATATCATTGTTGTCCATACATAATTCATCAGAATATTTTTATTTGGTGACTGCTCTTTATGGAGTCTTCTCAAAGCATTCAATTATGTTTTACAAGGAATAATGACTTTTCTTTTTTTACGTACATTTCATTGATTTATTTAATATTTAATTAAAGTCCTAATTATGTAAGTACAATGGGCATCAATATTTAATCAAATTATACCATTTGCTAAGTATAACTGCCATATGAAGTTTAAGAACAAAGTGAACTGACTTACCTGGAAGTTCGGCCAATCTCTCGGCCCAGACAAGAACAACTGCATTGCACGCACACCAGTCAGCATGTCTTACAGTGGATAATGGAGAATGTCATTTGATTTGGAAATGTGGTTCAGAGGGGAATGGTTTCAAAATACTTCCATTTCAAAGAAATGCCCCCAAAAGATTCCATTTCCTTAGGTTCTTTATACAAAATTCAGGCTAACCAAGTCCCCTGTTAATTCACTGTCCTCTTAGAGGGGTCATTTCCTCCACAAGGTTTTCCCTCCTCTCCTCTGTATGAAATTACTTTCTGCTTTTTCCTCTTATAGTCTATCTCAACACTGGTCACATTGTATGGAATTATTGTCTTTCTGTCTTACTCCCTACTTGACAAGGTGCTCCAGAAATACTCCATGACGTGTTAGGTCTCTCTGCAGTTGTGCTCCGAGATTCTCTTTTCTCAGTTATATAGCCTTATTTTAATGAAAAAATTGATTCTATTATCTGGCATTCTTTGAATTAACTCTTTTTCACTAAGTGATATTTTTATTTTTATTATTTTTTTGAGAGAAATAGAGAGCAAGAGCTCAAAGGAGGAGGGTGGGTAGAGAGAGAGGGAGAGAGAATCTTAAGCAGGCTCCAGGCTCAGTGTAGAGCCGGACTCGGGGCTCCATCTCACAACCCTGAGATCATGACCTGAGCTGAAACAGAGAGTCCGACACTTAACTGAGCCACCCAGGTGCCCCTCACTAAGCAATACTTTGAAAACTTGCCAATGTGTGCCCAGGGTTTAGAACAGTGTCTGGCATGTGATAAGTTCCTTATGTGTTTGGAATTATTATCTTTCCACCTCTATATTAACTTTGATCTTACATGTCTTTTCCCATATATTTTTACTTCTAATCAGCTCTTTTTTATCTTCAGGTATTGATCCGTAAGCATAAATTCCATTGCTACCTTGCTGGTACTGTAAGCACTTAGTTTCTATCATAACCTATTGGTATAGTAGCTACTGTAAACCTTTTGATTATGACTTATCATTTTAATGATCATTTTTATATGTTGGTGAGAAAAGTAGAAAAGGCAATATTACCAACTGAAAAAAATGGAAAGAATACAGCATATGCAGTTTCCCCCAAAGTACATAATGAATCAAAACAGGCAGCTGGAAAAAGAATTCCGAGTAATCTTTTTGCTATTAGACTCCGATTTCACAGGACCAAATATTTCCTTTCTATTAAGTGGAACACGAAGGAAAGCACACAAACTTGTTCATTTCAGTACCAATATTATGAGAAGAGCTAACGAATTGTATTTTGAGCTATGATCTAGAAGGTCTAGAAGTATACAGCTGATTAATTGCATTTCACAGCATTACAGCTCAGCAGGCTTCGCCCTCAACACATCCTACATAGCTAAACCCTGAACGACCCTCCAATCTGTGTTTGCACCTTCCCCAGGCCAGTTCCTGACTCTCCTGGCATCATTCTCTGATTTCATATACTCTCTCATCTTGACCGCACTTCAGGCTCCTTAGCCTGGAAATACTTCCCCAGCGACCCCACACTGATACGGCTGATTAAAATGATCAAACTGTACAGATCCTTATGAGGACAAACCTACGACCATCTACAACCCTGGGTGCAGAGCGTATGGTGCGATGGACATATAACTCTTGTCCTTTCTGGTGGAGCCCTAAAATCCTGATTGTTGTTTGTTCATGTGTTTACTTCTCAGAGCAATCATTACCTGTAAGAACTGTTGGGTTGTTTTAAGTCTTATCATCTGACATTAACACTGGCTTGCAAGTACAAGTCTTATCATCTGACATTAACACTGGCTTGCAAGTACAAGAAATCAAAGTGAAGGGAGAAAAGGGATGGATGACGGGGGACACAGCCTCAGCAACTGGAAGGAAGACATGGAGTCGAGAGGGAGAACATGGTCCACAAAGTAGGGACCTGCCCTCAACACACTTTGTGTGGTTACCACCCTTCAGTACTCCTTTGGCACTTCAATGCGTCACTGTCGGCATATTTTCAAATCAAAAACATGGGGCAGGAAAGTCATGTAGACAGTAGGACAGAATCTTTCCGTCACGATTGGTCTAGAAAACTTGGTGGCCACACATTTGGGCCGTTTACTTAATTCCGTAGAGCAAAATGAACACTGGCTGGAAAAGAGAGAATTCCTGATTTCCATGTTGGTGGCAGCCCTCTCCTTGCTTCTGTCTCTTTTGATCCACAGTATGGGAATTACTCTGAGTTGCCTAGTAAGTGCAACTTTTCCATCAGTTTAGTGGGTTGAAGACACAAAAATGACTGTTTGAGATTCTTTTCTTGGTGCTGCAGGTTTCATGTGTGCAGTAAGACTGTTAAGACTCTTGCGTTGACACTGGTGAAAGAAATGTGCGCCCTGATACATAATATGGCAACATCGTGGGCCCACAGTCAACTAGCAAAATACTCAAGTAGAGGGTATGACAGGTGTGGGGGTGGGGTGGGGGCACCAATGAATCTTTTTTTTTTTTTTTTTTCAGTACTTTGATGAGAATGAAAACTGAAGTTGCCCTTCTTGAATGGCCCAGGGGCAATTATTCTGTCATAACTGCTTTGAAACTTATACTACATTATCCTTCTTGCAAATCTATATTCTTTCTGAATTTTTCTATTCCTCCTCCCCCACCAAAATCTAAAACCTTTTTGCCACTCGTTACATTAGTTATCTGAACTGTCCCTTCATGAGTAGATAGGAGAATATCCTGTTGAAGCTGTTAATCAGATATAGAAAGCACGTGAGAGCAACTTTCCCTTGGTCTCATGGAAATAGGTGATCAACTATTCTTATTTTCCAGGGACAGAGGGGTTTTCTGGAACACAGGACTTTCAGTGCTATACTCAGCAAAGTCCTGGGGAAACAGGAATGAATTAATCAGCCTATATCATAAGTTTAAACAGGACACTAAATCAAGATAGCAGGTGGATCCTTCCTCTTTACCTAAATCCCACGAAGTAACAAAAGAGTATCTTAAAATGACGGAATAAATCTATAACTCTTTAGGCAAAAACAAAAACAAAAAAAAAGGAAGGGGAAGGAACTCCTGGAAGATAGCCAAGATCAGATATAAAGATAAACAGAAATAGCTTCGAAGGAGAAAGCATATGAGGGTAAGAGAGGCTTGGGGGTAATCCAAACCCAGAATAAATGGAGACAAGAAATTAGAGAAAATTCTAAGACAATAAATAGGGTACATAGGGACGTACACTCAAAAAAATCTGTCATTTTCCCCCTTTGCACCTTTGCCAATTTATATTAGACATTAAATAGCAGTCCTATATCACAACAGGCTAAAGAAGAAAATATGGGCACTGAAGCCAGAGGGAAAAGTCTGTGTTCCAAAAAACAACTGAAGAAAACCTCACATCATAAAGACAAATATAAACCTAACCTTAATATAATTATATATATACACACAGATATATGCATGTATCTATCTATCTATCTATCTATCTATCTATCTATCTATCTATCTATCTATCATCTATCCACCTACATATATGCATATATATATCTCAGAAATCGAGAATGTTACCTAATGGGAAAACAATGAAAGCATTCCTATCAAGGTCAGGGACAAGGCAAGAATGCACACTAATTCCATGACTATTTAATGTGATATTAATGTTATTAGTCAAGGCAATCAGGAAAGAAAAACAATTAGAGCCATGACGGGAAATAAATGATATTTGTAGATAGCAAGATAATGTACCTAAAAGACCCTAGAGAATCATGAAAAAACTACTTCAAAAGGTAGAAGACATAAAATAACATGAAAAAATAGCTTGCACGTACACTCATAATATCTGAATAGAAGAACTGATAGAAGAGAAACTCAATCTACATCAGCAAAGAAGGAAGCTTAAAAATAAATAAAAAACCTAGAAATAAACTTGAATAATGTTCAACATCTTTGTAAAGAAAACTATAAAACATCTTTCCTCCCACCTTGTTCTCTTTTGGACATCTCAACATCATCAAGATATCAGTTCTTTGGAGTTAAAATACAAGAAGTTGCTTTTTAGTGCTGAACAACTAAATTAAGTTTATATTGAATTATAAGCATGTAAGAATATAACTATGAAAATGCCAAAAAAAGAAGAGCTTTGAGAGGGGACTAACCTTTCCAGATACTAAAAGGTGATAAAGCCACTATAACTGAAACAGTGGAATGGTACATGGAGAGAGGACCAGACCAATAGACAAGAAAAGAAGGTCTGGAAGTAGACTTACCATTGTATGGAAATCTAGTGTATAATAAAGATAACAGCATCAGAAAGGATGAATACTCACCATTTGCACTGACATGGATGGAAGTGGAGATTATGCTAAGTGAAATAAGCCAAGCAGAGAAAGATAATTATCATATGGGTTTCACTTACATATGGAACATAAGGAATAGCATGGAGGACATTAGGAGAAGAAAGGGAAAAATGAAGGGGGGGGGAATCGGATGGGGAGATGAACCATGAGAGACTATGGACTCTGGGAAACAAACTGAGAGCTTCAGAGAGGAGAGGGATGGGGGGATGGGCTAGCCCCGTGATGGGTATTAAGGAAGGCACGTATTGCATGGAGCACTGGGTGTTATACGCAAATAATGAATCATGGAACACTACATCAAAAACTAATTATGTATTGTATGGTGACTAACATAACATAACAAAATTTTTTAAAAAAAGATAGTTCACAAGACAAAGGTAACCATTTGCTATGGGGCAAACACAGACTTTTAGAAAATTATGTTGAGACAATAGGGTAACAATTTGAAAAACGATAAAATTTTAAATGGGATCCATTCTTCACATCATATGCAAGAATAGAATCCAAACCAATTAAAGGTCAAAGCTCTGTAAGTAATAGAAGAAAACAGAAGTGAAGTCTCTATATAATTTTGGTGTAGGAAAAGGCTTTCTAACCACGACTAAAAAAGCGGATGGAATGAAATACTGACGAATTTAACTACATAATTTCTTAATGCACGGCAAACAAAACAAACAAAAACACTACGAGCAGAGTCAAAAGAAAAATGACAAATTTAATGAAGATATTTAAAATATGTATCATTAAAAAAGACACCCCCAGTATATAAAAATTAAGGGGGAAAAGACCAAAAATGATTTCAATATGAGTAAAAAACATGTACAGACACTGAAATGGCTTTTAAACATCTGAAAAGATATTCAATTCAAACTATACTTAGATGCCATTTCACTCCCACCAGACTGGCAAAAAATTAAGAATATAGACAATGTATTCTATTGGAGAGGCTGTGGATAGCAAGCACGTTTGTGCATTGTTGGTAGAAATGAAGAACGACACAATTTCTGTAGAGAGAATTTGACAATATCTACAAAACTACATATGTGTTTACCTTTTGAATCAGTAATTCTACTTCTTGGAATTGACTCTGAAGATACATCTCAAAAAGTATGAAAATACATACGTACATAGAGTATTCATTGCAACATTGTTTGTAATTGCAAAATATTGGAAAGTACCAAAATATCCAAACAGGAGATGAGTTAATACATACTGATACATTATGCAGTTAAAGAAGAAAAAGGAATGAGGAAAATCTCTGCAAGTTGTTACGGAGTGTTTTCAAGGCTATATTATAGTAAGTGAAAAATAGAAAAGTGAGAAAAATTTAAAGGAGGAGAAATAGGAAAAACTTATAAATCTGCTCAGGTTTCCCCCCCCCCCCCCCCAGAAAGCAACACAGGAAGATTAAACAGAAGTAAATAAATTTGGTTACCTACAGAGGTAGTTTTTATGAGTTCAGTTGTGTCCCCCCCAAATTCATATATGGAACTTCTAACCCCCAGTATCTCAGAATGTGATCTTATTTAGAGCTCAGGTCTTTACAGAGACAATGTTAAAATAAGGTTATTAGGATGCACCCTAATCCAATATGACTGTTATCTTTGTAAAAAGGAAAAATTCGGACACAGAAACATGCACAGAGGGAAGACAATGTAAAGACCATGGAGAAGGCGGCCATCGCCAAGCCAAGGAGAGAGGCCTGGATCAGATCTTTATTCACAGCCCTCAGAAGGAACCAACCTTGTTGAAACATTGATTTTAGATTTCCAGCCTCTAGAACTATAAGACAATAATTTTTTTGTTTAAGCCACCCAATCTGTGGTGGTTTATAATGTCAAGCCTAGCAAATTGGTACAGTGATGGCGGTGGTAGTAAGGAGGATAGGGTGTGTTATCAATGATCCCTTAACAAACCACCTCTAGTGGAGTAAAGCAACAACTATTTGATCTCACAAGTCAAGAAGGCCTGCAGGGAATAATGAGCAACAGCTCATCTTTGTTACTCAATATCTGTGGCCTCACTTGGGGTGGCCTGAATGATTGGAGGGCTGGGACAACTTCACTGAGGCAATATGTCTGGATTGTTCTTTCAGTGGCACCTGCTGGAGCTGGAGTATCCAAGATGGCTTCTTGATTCACATATCTGGCACCTAGAAGAGGATGGCTGAAGAAGGGGACTAGCAGCATTGCTTCCTCTTCATATAACCAGCTTGAGCCTCCTCACAGCATGGTGGTCTCAAGGTATTTGAAATTATTACATGTGACTGGCTTCCCTCAAAATGAGTATTCCAAGGGGCAGGAAGTGGAAGCATTACTTCCACCATATCATGTTGGTCAAAGCAGTCACTAGCTAGTCACAACCTAGATTTAGGGGAGTTTGAGAAATATATTCCATCTCTTGATAAGAGAGTAGCAAAGCGTCCTTGCAGAAGAGCATGTGGGATGAAAGATATTGTTGTGAGCATTTTTGGAAAACATGAGAAATCAGGGAGTGGAAGAGATAATAAGTATCATTTCTCTGAGTGTGTGTGTGTGTGTGTGTGTGTATGTGTATACACACACATTTTAGAGAGCATTTTAGTCTCCTAGGATGGGGTTTGGCAAGTAACAGCCCCGAGGGAAAATACAGCCTGCTGTCTGTTTTTTTAAAGTTTTATTGAAACTCAGCCATGCCCATTTGGTTGTGTATGGCCTACAGGTGCTTTCATAATAAACCAGCAGATCTGAGTAGTTGCAATAGAGACTGTATGATCCATGAAGACGCAAATGTTTACTATCTGGCCTTTTACAGGAAAGGTTTGCTTACACCACTATAGAAAATAAAAATAAATAAAATCCACAGAGATTGGCAGAGAAATAAAATATAATTAAATGCAAACAGCAACAGGTGAACCCAGCTGTATTCCAAATGAATGGCATAACCACACTGCAAGGGAGAAAAAAAAAAAAACTAATTAAAGTGCCTATGGAACTTAATAGCTGGAGTTTATGCCCTCAGCCTACAAAGAAAAGAACATTGCAAACGGATCTCAAACTCCTTTTATAGGTTTGTGTTTCGTGATGATATTGGTGCAGAAATTCTGAAAGTAATGTTTCTGCGTTGTGGAGTTGAGGAAATAATGGAAAAGGGCTGCTGACGTTAGAAGTGCCAGAAGAAGGAAGCTACAGAATGGAATGGAATGAAGGCCAGGAAGAGCCCTGCGGGGTTGGACCAAAGCTGTAGGTACCCATAGGAGTCTCTGTCCATATCTGATCTCTATCTCCTAACTGCAGAAAGGGCCTAGGATCAATGACCTCCCAGTTTCAACAAGCTGACTCAGTGCTTGCGCACTAGTTTCTAAACACACCGCTTCTAGTCAAGGGAACAGGGCGTTTTGGAGAAAAGGCAAATTGCAATACCGGGGTAGGAGAGTAACAAAATGAACCTGAAACATCTTGTTCCAGAATGTAAAGAAGTACCCCCAAAATAAATAATTGAGCATGTCGAAAGGACCCAGGATAGTACTCTTCAAAACTGCCAACTTTATCAAAACAAGGAAAGTCTGAGAAACAGCCACAAAGCAAAAGGGGCTAAGGAGACATGAGAGATTGTTGTAATGCGATACCCTTGGCGGGATTTTGGAATACAAAAAGGACACTGGGAGAAAGTGGTGCAACTTGAATACATTGTGGGGTTTAATTCATATTAATGTATCGATGTTGGTTCCTTAGTTGTTACAAATGAATCATAGTGATGTAAGACGGTAACATCTGTAAGGGGGAAATGGGTGCAGGTAGGCACAAACTCTGTGTTATCTTTGTAACTTTTCTGTACCATTATTTTAAAACTAAAAAGTTAAAAAAAATGTACTTCAGAAAAACAAAATCACACCACCAACGATCCCCCTCCCCACCTCTCCTGCACATACGCACGCACACACACACACACACACACACACACACACACACACACACAGGAGCTTCAAGAGACTCCCACAGGCCAAATCTAGAAAAATCTCAGCATAGAAATTAAGGATAGTGATGGATTAGAATCCATTGAATAAAACAGGAATCCATGAGTCCAACTGATGATAAATAAGTATTCTTAGGGGCAAAGGTAGGGCTCTTCCTTGGGGCAGAATGCCAATGGACAAAGTGTGAAAGGAGTGCCCAAGTGGGAAAATCACCACTCAGCCAACCATAAAAATCAAGACTGCATCAAATAAGAATCATTCATGGATGCTAAATCTATTGTTAAGGCGAAGGGGTGGGTAGTTTGATAAAAATCATTATATTTACATGGTCTCAAGCATCTCCCCAGAGATTGCATATGATTTTCAAGGTGGAAAATATTCACTTTACAATGAAAAAAAAAAGCAGTATCTCAGCTGGGTGATTGATACAAGCACCTCTAATGACAGACAGACGGACACACTACACATTCAGATGCGACAGCCTAAAAGGGACACATGTACTTCTGCAGAATTCTGACCAGGAATAAAGACTTAAATCTAATCCGGGGGAAGTATTAAAAAACACAGAAAAAAAACCCCAAACCGAGGAACATTTTATAAAATAACTGGCTTATATTCTTAAAATATGTCAGCAATGAAAGACAAAAAAAACAAAAACAAAAAACAAAAAAACCCAATGAAAACAGACAAACAAAAACAAGCCTAAAGAAGACGGGAGAGACTTTGTCATCCAAATCAATACTGGATCCTGGCCTGGAGAAAGAAAGATGCTACAGAAATTTTGGGGACAGTTGGTAAGATGAGAGTATAAAGAGCAGATTAAAATGTATCAATGTCAAACTTCTTAAATATTTTAACTACACTATGGCTATATAAGCAAATATCCTTGTTTTGGGGGAAAGACACATTGGAAACTATTGGAGGTTAAACTAGTTGAAGGCTAAAGGAATATGAGGCATGGAACCCACTTTCGATTGGTTCAAAAACGTAATGTGAGCATGAAAGAGAGAAAAAATTGTATTAAGATTATATGAAAAATTGTATGAAAGAGAATAAAAAATATGAGAATGATAGAGACAGAAAATTATAAAGCCTATTTGGCCAATTAGACTCTGGGTGATAGGTATTTGGGAGATTTCTGTATTCTTGCAACTTTTCTTTAGGCTTCAAACTATTTTAAAATGGAAAGTCAAAAAACACTTTCAAAAAGATATATATGAACATACGAAGCACAAGAAGGAATTCAACAAATATTAGTGGGTTTTTTTTTCTGTCCTATTAATTTGATCAATTGAAATTCATGGTAGAATGTGACTGTACTGGAGAGAACATGACTCAAAATTTTCTACATTTAGAAGGTAAGGAAAACAAACATTTGATATCCCAGTTTCTCCCCAAAGAAAGGAATATAAATATTTGAGGATTTGGAACATAAACCATGCCTATATTGGCTTCTTTTCCTTGGTAGCTACCAGCTTAAAAATCTTTGGAAGGAAATACAGTAAGGAAGCTTGTGGTTTCTTTAAATAAACAGACAGAATAAATGGATTACTCAAAAAAAATGTAAAGATTGATGGATTGATAGGTCAATAGAACTAAATGCTCTTTTAGAACAATCTATAACTTTGATGCAAAAGAATATTAAATCTGCATTTTTTAAAAAGATTTTATTTGAGAGCGAGTGAGAGAGAGCACAAGCTTGGGGGGGCGTGGCAGGCAGAGGGAGAAGCAGACTCCCCACTGAGCAAGGAGCTCCATGTGGGGCTCCATCCCTGGATCCTGGGATCATGACCTGAGCCAAAGCAGACACTTAACCCACCGAGCCACCCAGGTGCCCTAATCTGCATTTCTAATACATACTCTGCATTAGAACTCAGCTTCCCCTTATCCTGAGAAATACCAAAAAGAGACTGCTGGTAATTGAGTTCAGCAACCTTCCTCTCCCTACCAAAATCTAGGGGGAGTTTACAATGTTCTTCCCTTAAAAGACACCAATTTATTTGAACTCAGATTAAAAGATGCAGCAGAAGTCCACTTTTGCTGGAAGGTGAAACAGCATCTGTGGGACGAAATCAGTTAGAAAAGAAAAATCTCAGCTGAGATAAAAGCTTACAACCAGGATGACATGGATCAAACATACTGAACGTATGAGTCTTTAGTAATCCTTCCACACCAAATAAACTCTTCGAGAACCTTCTTAGGTGAAAGTCAGCTTAATTATTTGCTCTTTCATCTCTTTTTGGTCCTATGCAAATTAATAGGCAACTTTCTTAGCTCTAAGCAAGGCATTATGACTATTAAATCCATGATTCAAGGGGAAAAATTTATAGTCATAAAAAAACAAGTTTTTTTTTCCCCATAAACATTAATTGTGTAACAAAATGCCAGGCTCTCAGTCTTCATTGCCACATTCATGTCTCTATTCCTAGGTTTGATGCCACCTTGATAGCTTATAGCTCTGGAGTTCTTTTAATATCTTTATATTTTGCATACATTGTGTCAGTAGTGAACACCACCTAAGAACCACACTTAGCATGGTTAAATGCCATTTAAAAAAATTTTTTTTTAATATTTTTATTTATTTATTTATTTAACAGAGAGAGACAGCCAGTGAGAGAGGGAACACAAGCAAGGGGAGTGGGAGAGGAAGAAGCAGGCTCCCAGTGGAGGAGCCCGATGTGGGGCTCGATCCTGGAATGCCGGGATCGCGCCCTGAGCCAAAGGCAGACGCTCAACG
The DNA here is from genome assembly GCF_024610735.1 of Ursus americanus. Lineage (NCBI taxonomy): Eukaryota > Metazoa > Chordata > Mammalia > Carnivora > Ursidae > Ursus > Ursus americanus. Next base: position 16,215,431 of record NC_142160.1, on the reverse strand, counting down.
ACTGCGCTACCCAGGCGCCCCTAAATGCCATTTTTGTACAGCTTTATTTTACTCACACTGAGCACATTCAAGTAGGATTGACATTTCCACGGATGCAACATTACTGATTCTAGGATCTCCATTTCTATCTTCTCTCTCTTGGGCTAATAGAAAAACCTTCAAACTGATCTCTTGCTTCCATCCTTCCAGCAGTCCATGCCTCTCACAGCAGCCAGGGTGACCATTTTGGAATATAAATCACTTTCCTGCAAAGAGCCCTCCAGTGGCTCCTAGTCCAATAAAACTCAAACTTGTGCCCTCTCTACAAAGAGCTGGAAACTCAGGCCCCTCTCCAACAGCCTCTCCAACTTCTTCTAAAACTCCCTCCCTCTTCGTGATAATCTAGTTACACGGTCCCTCTTGCTGTCCCTCAAACATGTGAAACCTATTCTGATGCGAGCCCTCTGCCCCAGCTGCTCTTCCTACCGAAGGCTACTTGCTGAATCTCTGATTGGCTTCCTCCTGGTCATCATTTAGCTCCCATCTTGAATATCACCACCTCAGGGAGGTTCTCCTTGAACATGCTGTAGAAAGTCTCCTTCCTGTGGATTCTAGTCAAGCTCACTCTTCGTTCGAGCTCTACTCAAGCTCGCGCTCCTAGTTTTGCAGATTTCAAAACTTACCACAATCTAAAATGAGTTTTTGCATGTTTATTTTCTTTCCCTCATTTACAAGAATATCAGCTCCATGACAGCAAGAATTCCATGTGAATGATTACCATTGCATTTCTAGTATCTAGACTTGTAAGCAGTTAGTAAATACTTGCAAAAGAAAACCCATATAATCCAATATGCAATCACAAATAAAGCAATCATCTACTAAGATCCCTCATAGAGATAGGATTTGCTCAAAATTATCTGATTTCTAGAAACGTCTGTTCAGTGACCTAAGTTGGGCAAGTTGGGCCCATTCTTGCCTACACACTTCTTTACCTATTTGTCCAAAGTTTGTAATCACTTAAGGTTCTGTTCTATTTCTTCCCCTCAACTTAATAAAGCATTTTTTCAACTTCTTGGAAGTCACTAGAAGGCAGGTATATGGGTTGAGTCCCTAGCACCAATAGTTCTTGATGCAGCCCCAACTGGTTAAGCTTTAAATCTACCCTCTTGTTTCTATAGTCACTTGAGGTTTTTGTTTACTGGGTCTTCATATAAGCACTTGTTTCTTCCTTTTCTTTCACCTGTGTTTGAAAGTACATCTTAATTTATATGTAATTACACAATCACTATTTTTATATTTAATTTTAACATCCAGAAAATAATATGATACCACTATGGGAGTGTGCATTGTGTGAATTAAATATCAACATGACGCTGATGTTTCAGGCACCTGCCAGACTCCAGAATGGCTGTCAACAACACTAGTCTCTGCTATGAGGACTCAAGCAGCAGCTCTAGAAGAAATGGAAACCACCAAAGGTGGGGGTTGTCCATAGTTGCAAGAGTTTCAAAGTTTGACCTCAAATGCTGCTCTGAGTTCTCACCCCTGAAAGAGGCATTAGGCATGTGTGATATTGTGATTTATAATAAGAAATATATACGTTTATATTTGGTCTTCTTCCATTGTTCCCGGCACATAGCTCCTAAAACCCTTCCCTGGAATTTCCTAAGTGATGAGATTAGTTAAAGTGTCTCTTGTTATGCTAATGAGGTGAGTTCTAGATCCCAGTTAAAGCTCAGGGTTGGCTGCCACAAGAAACAACCATGTGATTAGAGGGTTGGCACTTTCAGTTCCACCCCCGTGACCTTCAGGGAGGGGAGTGGGGCTAAGAGTTGAGTCAATTATCAATGGCCTAGATTTGAATCAACTGTGCCTAAGTAATGAAACATCCATTAAAAACCAAAAGGATGGGGTTTGGAGAGCTTCCAGGTTGGTGACCATGGGGAGAGTGGTGCTCCTGGACAGGACAGAAGATCTGCACCCCTTCCCACATACCTTGCCTTATGAAACATTTCCATCTGCCTGTTCCTGAGTTATATCCTTTTATAATAAACCAGTAATCTGGTAAATAAAATGTTTCTCTGAGTTATATAAGCCATTCTAGCAAATTAATCAAACCCAGGGAGAACTGGGTTCCAACTCTTGGAACCTCTGATCTATAGTTGATCAGTCCAAAGCATAGGTGATAATCTGACTTGCAATTGGCATCTTGACCAGGGGTGGGGAGGGCGGCAGGCTTGTAGGACACTATCTCCGGAAGATAGTGTCATAATTGTGTTAAATTTGTTAAAATGAAAACAGACACCAAACTTGAAAATTCCCTGAGCAGACAAAGCTACTTTAGTCATACCAGCAAAGTTTATTTAGCTTATCTTGCAAGGCTAACTTGACCTGAGTCATTTCTTGCTTAAGCCTCTAGAAATCATAAGCAAACCTGAACTGTTTCCCAGGGTTGATGTGGGGTAACTACTGACTAATTTCCTATCATTTATTTTTTTAAATATTTATTTATTTATTTTTAGAGAAAGAGCATGGGGGGAGGGGCAGAGGGGGAGAGAGAGAGTCTCAAGCAGACTCTGCACTGAGCATAAACCGACGTGGGGCTAAATCCCACGACCCTGAGATCACAACCTGAGCCAAAACCAAGAGTCTGATGCTCAACCAACTGTACCACCCAGGTGCCCCCAATTTCCTACCATTTAAGAAAATTCTAATATTATAACCAATCACTGTGAAGAATAAACAGTCACTGCCTTCTCACTATATAAGCTGCTTTGTAGCAATATACCTCCAAGCCTCATCATGTTTCATTTGAGTGCTCCATAAACTGTTTTGTTGTTGTTTTGGTGTGTGAACAATAAGCTTTTAGTCATTTCTACTTTGGTGACTCATTGGTTTTACCTCTACTGCTTCCGAACATTTGACATTTCATAGGTGTCAGCAGTGGGATACAAAGGAGATGGACCAAAGACTCTGAGGGCAGTGAGCAATCAGGTGCTGATACCCACAGAGCCCACTGAGCTCACTGCTTTCTTGCTAACCCTAGAGTTTGAGAGAAAGTCTCTCTTAGATCTGAGTTCTGCTGCGTTTGTATCCTGAGCTCACCGATTTTATTGTGCCCATTTGCTTTCTGTTTGTCAAAACTGTTTGTTGAAGCTTCTTGGTAAACCAACCTATTCTGTTCAAAGGAGGGGAAAACACATGATTCCCTGTTTTGAAACAGCTGTTGAAAAACAAGGCCCCTCATATTTAAGACATCTGAGGGAATCTAAAGGCAAAGATGTGTCCTACCTTCTCTGAAGACCAGGATCTTGTGCCTTTCTAGCGAAAAGTGCCAACTTTTGGGATTGTAGTGGCCACTCTGCAGAACTTTTGAAAAGTCCACCTTAAGGGGCACCCTCAAAAGAGAGAATACCAAATCTCTGGAGACAATGGGATACCTCTTTGTGATATGCAGAAGTTTCTAAAAGATAAAATGACTCCAAATATAGCTCTAAAAGGATCCTTACAGCATGCAAATAAAAAGACTTTAGTAAAAAACTCTGACCATCTGAGCAGATAACCTTAGTCTACCTGCCAGAAACACAATTTAGATCCAACTATTCTTTTGAGTTTCGTATTACTGTACCTGAGACATGGCTAAAATTTTTGAAACAAAAGCTATAAGATCTCTGTTTGTGTCTGTCTGTATGTTTATGTATGTGTTCATGTGTATGTTATAGATACGTAATATTTTTCTACCTCCAGATGCTATTGCCAAAATTAATTGGTAAAGAGCTCTGTTTAATTTGCTGAAAGAACATTGAGGATTTTTGTAAATCAAGTATAATCTTAGGAATATAGAAACTAACTTAAATGTTTTTCAAGTTCACATAATCTGGGATAATCCTTGACAAATAAAAGGTAGTTTAAGTTAGTTGGTTTAATAAAAGCAGGTGTATCCTTAAAATTCGTCAAGAAAAGTGTGAGATGACGGTTAGCTCTTTGATGCCTAATCCAAGCATAATTGTTAAAAGCAAGTAATTGAAATAAATATAAATAAGATAAAGGTTTATAGTAAGCCAAACTAAATAACAGAGATTCACTGAATATCTAAATCATTTCCAGATAAGCAGTAAATGCTAAGCATCGGCTTGTCTACTTCTGGCTTTTTAGCTTTTTACAGAGAGACAAAAGATGTGTGGGCCTATGAATAAGCATGTTTTACGCCACATTAAAAAATTCACTATGAAGTAGAAGAACAGAGATTAGAGAAGGTTATGCATGGTGTTCACTACTCTGCTGGCCTAGGGGCTGGCCAACAGGTGCGAGAAAAGAATAATACATTGGATACTGCACTGTGCCATTTTGCAAAGTTAGGAGGGCCCAAGATGCTGTGAATTAAGATCCAGGGGCTTAAGACAAAGCCTGATTAGGATGCTAGGAGTTGAAATCTCTAAGAAAGTAATGAAAATCAGATGAGGATATTATGGTGATTGATGAAACACCCCATGCCATCCAACCCCCAATGCAAAGGAAATTTTTAAATAGCAAACACAGTAAAATGCCTAGGAGAAAATTCATGTTTTTTTTTCCCTCTGTCCCTTGAAGTTGTAAATCTTATCATGCCTTTGAAATGTAAACACCCCAGGAGATAACCAAAACTTTGCTCACAAACCTGAAGAAAAAAATACACCTTTGTGAACAAAGATAAAACAATTACTGTTTCTCTCTACCTGAGCCTGCTGGAATTCAGAAACTCTTATTAAATATTCTTATTTTTCATGACAATATATGTGTTTGCATAAATTCAGTAAGAATCGGTTCTCCTTGCAACAGGACACAATTGGACAAGTCCTTCGCTTGGCTTCCTAGCCAAGAGGCTTCCGAAATTCCAATCTGGGACACCTTATGGAAATTTCCAGCAAAGCAGATCACTGTTCTGGCTGCATGTATGCAAATAAGCAGGCCAAATGTATTAAAACTAGACTAATTTGCAAGCAAGCCAGTCTTACCGTGGTACCTTTGATGGAAACGGAGATGCTCAGAGAGAGAAAAATCAAATTTTAGTAATACAACTTTGTGGGCGTCCGATTCTAGCGCTGTTCATCGTCTTCGAGGTTTGGTTTTCTACCTGTAAAGTGGGCTGCATACTGAATTCTTCTAGTTTCTCCCAATATTTGGCTAGAACTCTCCAAACTAACATTCCTAATTTTTTCCCACTCTTTTGACTTGGAATCAGTAGGAAGGAAACCCAAACTGCCCTTTTCCCAAAGCCATGCCAGGTAAAGCATAAACCCCAGAGAAATCAGCACAACAGCTCATGTGTGGACCATCTTCATGCCCGTTGCTATGCAGCCACTCGGAAGGATCACCAGAGACATTTGCTCTGCAAACCCGGTCAATCTGTAAGATTGCCACCGCCTGCCCTCTCTCCATCTGAAGATGCTTAGAACCTGACAACCACAAATCTTCTCAGCTGGCTGCTGTCCAAACTGAGAAACTAAATTTATAATTTGCTCCAACTATTAACTTCTGTTTTTCTTTCATTTCCATAGAAATGCCTCTCATTAAATTATCAGACTGCTCACATCAGATGGAGATACCATATAGTGAAAACTCACCTGCCACATTGCCTCTTGAAATAAAACATCCCCGTATTTATCCTGTCCTAAGTATTCCTGAGGATATACGATTGCTAATACCTTGTGTGTGCCTGGGTAAATACTTTTTAAGAAAGTAGAACCCATTTGATTTATTTAATTGGTTAAATCTTGGCTCCAGGGAATCTCTGCTCTGGAGAATTTTTCAGGCCTTGGCTATCGTTCTCCTTCTAGTCAGCATATGAACCTCTGTAGTGTGTTGGATACCCCCAAGGGCTTTAAATGTCTGCTGGCAGCCACTCACATGCCAAATGGTATCCATCAGGATCAGACAACTGGATGAAATCAACGAAATCAACAATAACCACATCAACAATGACGATGACTACATTGCCCTCAGGCCTGATGACTCAACAGGAGAAATAGCAAATACGTGATTCTTCAGTCGGCCTGCATCAATGGTGGTGACCCAGAATAATGGTTGGTCTAGCCTGCTGAGAGAATGACCAAAAAGGGGGAATTGTGAAAATCAAAAGCAAATGGAGACCAACCTTGAAAATCCCCGGAGCAGACAAAACAAACCAGTTTAGTCATTCAAGCAATGTTTAACTTTGCTCACTTTGCAAGGCTAACTTGACATGGGTCTTCTCTTGCTTATACCTTGAAATTGTAAGCAAAACTTGAACTGTTTCCCAAGGTTGATATGGGGTAACCACTGAGCAATTCCATATCATTTAAGAAAATTCTAGGGGCACCTGCCTGGCTCAGTCAGTGGACCATGCAACTCTTGATCTCGGGGTCATGAGTTTGAGCCCCACGTTGGGTATAGAGATTACTTAATACAAAATTAAAAAAAAAAGAAAATTCTAATATTATAACCAATCACTGTGAAGAATAAACAGTCACTGCCTTCTCACTCTATAAGCTGCTTTATAGCAATATATGCCTAAGCCTCATTTTATGTTTTGGTTTGAGTGAGCTCAGTTGTAAATTGTCTTTTGGTGTGTACACAATAAAATCTTACTAATTACTACTTTGGTGTTTCATTGATTTTACTCCTGTTATTTTTGACAAATTTTAGGACACCCAGCTCATGCTGGAGAATTGTTTGGTGTGAGAACCCCCAGGACCCACACACATCAAAATTGATGACCAAAATCCTTAGCAAGCAACAATGATTGATTAAACAACAACACTCCAGGGTTCCTTAGGACATTGAAAGGAAACCCAGGGAAAAGATACTGGACTCCCAGCTAAATTGGTGGGTTAAGTTCTCCATGTCATTGTAACATGGCTATTAAATAAAATATTGACTTCCTTGTGGTCACAGGCAGGTAAGATAAAGATTTGAGGACTTCCCTTATATTTTCTAACAAAGTACAAAAAAAAAAAAAAAGGACATAGGAGAGGTGACTCTTAGTGAATGAATGACTTTCCAAAAATTATTGTATATACTGAAAATACATAAAATGAGAACAATGAAAACATCTTTAAGTCACAGAAACATCTCTTGGTGAGAAGCCCATGTTCCTCCCTGTCCTCTCACCGATCTTTATTTAAATTCAGGTTCTCAGTAGGCTTACAGTGAGATTTCGTAAGTCTGCTAACTCAGAGATTTGTGGTATATTAAGCACTCCTGAACACTGAGTTGCCGCTGTTATGCATTATTCTTTCAGACATTAATTCACTTCTATTGTTTTTCGGAATTTTCATTATATCATCCTTTGTTGAAATTATTTAACCCTTCTAAAGTGTGGGATTTTCAAGCTCTTCCCAAATGTTCGCTTTCCCATTCCTATTTCCACTTTGTTTTACTTATTTTTAAATTTTTAACTGTATTTTTACATACGGAAATAACAAACTACAAACATGCAAAAACACAGGACCAGCTGCACTGGCTGTAACATACTCGGCCATGAGCAAAATTTGGAATAAGAAACTTCTATATTTGTGGGCTATAATCTGGCACTGTATTTCCTCTATTTTGAAGTCAATTTTTTGCAACACACCTACGTTTGAATATGTCCAATATAGAGAATTAAAACATCTTTAGGATGAGTAACCTGCACATAGACTGAAAAAAAGTCATGAGTGAGGCAGGATCAGTCAGATTAGCAACGTTGCAACCGTGGGTCAAAAGTAGAGAAGAGATCATTTAGATAGTTGGTTAAATGATTATATTTTTATGACAAATGACAGATACCCATAAGACTTTCTTGTGCTGGCAAAAAAAACTGGGGAAATAGAGCTTAGTATATAAAAAGAGATTATATTCCATTCCATAGAACAGAAAGTCGAAGGTGATGGTGATGTAGAAACACACGGGTTTATTTTTCTTTCATATTAAAGGAGCCTAAAGGGAGGCTCTCCAGGGCTCTCCAAAGGACCCATCAGGGGCCCATGTTCCACCTCTCTTTCTAATCTGCCATATTTGGCACTGGCACCTACCCTAAATATTACCTCATGTTTCAAGATAACTGCCAGAACTCCAGCTATCACAACTACATTCCAGGCAGCTGATAGAAAGAAAAGGGTAAGAGCAAAAGGACATGAGCCGTTGAAGACATTTTCCAAAGATCTTCAACGTATTGTTTCATTGGCCCAGGTAAAGAACTACTGTGGTTGTTCTTATTGTTTTCCCCGCTGGGCACACTGCCCAGGAAGAAGGGGAAAATGAATACTGGGTACGCAGTTAGCTATCTCTGCTCAGTTAGAAATGGTAAATGACAAAGTACACTTACTATGATAGACTCACAGAATTGATTTTTACAGGTGGAAATACAAATGTTACTGACTTACCAGATAAAATTGCAGTAAGTATTATCCATTCTCTGAATTACCTATAAATATGTTTTGATTTGCAGGCAATTGGAAAATTACATTCCAAGAAGACTTTTAAAGCTAATTATTGTCAATAAGCCAAGAAAATTGTTTGAACGTATTTTTAGATCTTTAACTCAGAGTTGCTTACTAAGAATATTATTAAGATAGTTAAAAATAATCAGAGAACAACATTTTGTTTCTTTCCTCTTTTACAAAAGAAGAAAAGAGTTTTAAAAAGCAGAATCAAACCTACAGATACACAGAATTGATGGTTTGACGGTTGCGGGGGGGATGGGCAAAAGAGGTGAAGGGAAGTGGGAGGTACGGGCTTCAGGTCATGGAATGAATAAGTCATGGGAACGAAAGGCGCAGCATAGGGAACAGAGTCATTGATCTTGTCACAGCATTTTACAGTGACAGACGGTATCTACATCTGTGGTGAGGATAGCATAACACAGAAGTTGAATCACTGTCGTACACCTGAAAATAATGGAACATTGTGTCTCAACTACACTCAAATTTAAAAAGAAGAGTTTTGTTTGTTTTTAATCCATGAATTCTTGGTTGCACAACTGTCATGCCACAAAAATCACTGTTGATGGGGTATTTGCCCAAGGTCCAAGGCCATCTTCCTACGTGAGACAAAATTCAAATAGTGTCCCTAATTAAAGCAACACAGAAAATAAACACACATGCACACTGAAACTTACACATTCAAATGAGAGTCATCGTTCAAAATAAACCTAGAAAGGTGGACATTTCCTTCTAGTCATACATACATAATATTTTAAAGGTTTTTGCCACTCTTTCCTTCCAGGGTGTTTGAGGCAGAGAGAGAAGGCAGGGCAGACCATTGTCTCATGAAGCTATGAGCTTCATGAAGATTCTTGCTCCAAGACTATTATCTAACATGATCAATGATATATCAATTAGAACTAGCTCCAAATGACTTTTCATTGTTTCTAGTAAAGATTTGCCCCCCTTGAGGACACTGACATGGACAAATTAAGGCAAATCAATTCACCTTATCAGTTTGTTTCTTCATCTGAAAAATGATGAGGAGGGATTAGGCAGATGATCTCTAGGTCCCCTTTCAGAATGACATTCTCAGACTCTGTAATCTCCCATGCTAATCCAATTCCTTAGGTCCTACACCTAGAAAATTTAGAATTCATTATTTCAAAATCGTAATTCCTTTAATTTCAATAAAAATATAGATTACCAAAAATCCCACATTCTTATCATATCAACACATATGTATGCATATATCCAACATTCTATGTATGTGTATATGTGTGTATAAAATAAGTGATTATACATTTATATTAAAAATATATGGGAAATAGAAAAGATCTACTAGTCAAAACATAAGTTAACTTAGGTTATGTTACTTCCTTGCTACCTTTTCTAAAATCAAGACCTCTAGGGGTAAGGAAGTAGGGAAGGAAATTAGCATTGGTTAAAAAACTCCTAAGAGTCGAGCAATGGCTAACAACTGTTGTTTGTAAATCACCCTGGTCTACAAAGGCTCCTCGAGTCATAAAGTCTACGAATTACCTCCCAAACAAAACCAAAAATTTTAAAGCCACTGTTAACCACCACCTAGCTTTTACCAACCCACTACTCACTCTGTTCCACTTAATTTTCCCTTTAGCTTACTCTGAGTTTCAACACCTCCGAAGGCACACCTAATTCCCAGAGTTCTGTGGGTATCAAGTATCAGGAAACACAGCTTTCACTCTGCTATGGGACTCCCTACCATGCATTATCTGAAGAGACATAAGTGTATACAAATACATGTGTTCTTTATAAATTCTAAGTTCTTATATTCCAAATATTTCTTTGCCTACTTCCACTGAATTACAAACCTTATAAGCACAGATATGTCAGCTAACCAAGCCTGTAATACAGGGTGCTCCCCTGTTATTCCAGCTCAAAGCAGTTATATTTTGAACATAAAAATCTTTGATACTTGAGATAAGTATTAAATTTATCCGAGAGGTTTCAATTTTAAACCAAATCAGTGTTTCATTTCTCACTTGCTGGATTTTTCTAACTGTTTACCGATGAAAAGAACACCGTGTGCATTGAACCATTCAATCCATTTTGGCCGGATGTGTGATATTTTCCTTTCTAACAAAAGTGCCTGTAAATCCCAGGGCAGCTCCATGCTGCTTTTTCTTTAATGTAAATTACCACTGTGGACTGCTACTTACAAAGTTCAGTCAATAGATAAATTTCCTATGTCCCCTCCAGTCTTTCTGAGGGTAATTTCTCCAATCTAGCAAAACCAGCTAGCTATAAACTGAGATTTCTATGTTTAAAACAAAACAAAACATACAAACAAGCTGATTTACACTGAAAACAATGGAACTCCTAGGGAATTATGGGCAGCCGAGCTGATGGCTCTAGGGGGAAACAGTTGTTGCACACATCCAGTGTTTTCATGTCTCTGAATTCCTGCTTGTGATGGTAAAGGAGGAACAAAGAGGAGAAAAAGATGGAGAAATATTGCATTGCTATATAACCACAGATCAGAAGAAGGGAAAGATGTCAATGAGTCTATTAAGACATAAGTGGGCAAATATTGATCTGAGCCTTGAGGAAATGTGCAAAAAAAAGAAAGAAAGAAAGAAAAGAAAAGAAAAAAAAAACCCAACACATGGAATCGTCATAAATTCATATAATCTTGGTGAAAGCAAACACTAGCTGTCCGCAATACTAAGTTATCCGCTTGCCCTGTCCGTGTCTCAGGAATTCTTAGGACAGCGGCACCCACAATACAACCGAGAATCTTCAGAAGTGCGCTTGGCTCCTCATTGACAAGTATGATGCCCATTTCTGCTTCAGGAGAAAATTATGATTCTTTTTTCTAATATACTTGTTCTTCTCTGAAATCTCTTTTCAATGACAATATCTTAACAAAGTTAATGAAAGCGAAGCAAAAAGAACGAACGTTGATTAAAAACCAAAAAAGACATTTTGTGAGCAATTTTTGTTTGCAAATGATAGTCTACAACAGCTCTTTCAGTCTAAATGTAGTTTCCCCTCCCCCAATAAAAGGAAGGGTTGGAAAAAAAAAAAAAGGCACCTGTTGAATGCCCCCTAGCTAGGATCTGTATGCTTGTCCCCCTGTTCAGGTTAACCTTCCTTCCTAATGCATAGCATTAATCCGAAGAACTCAACTGTGGGCAACACATATACCCATTTTGGGCTCTGGGGAAACGTGTGTATCTACCACCCTCCCCAAATTAAGGATTAACACAAACCACAAAAAAAGTGAAGTAGGATAGGACTTGAGAGGGAAAGATACAGAGACAGATGGTGTTATGGGTTGAATTGTGTCTCCCCTCACTCTCAAATTCATGTGTGGAAATGTTAACCCCGAATGTGACTGTATTTGGTATAGGGCCTTGAAGGAGGTCATTGAGGTTAAATGAGGTCATAAGGGTGGGGCCCTAACCCAGTAAGACCCCTGTCCTTCTAAGAAGAAAGATGCCAATGATGCGGGGGCACAGAGGAGGCTATGTGGACACAGCAAGATGGCCGTCCACAAGCCAAGGAAAGAGCCCTGAGGAGAAACCAATCCTGCCAGCACCTTGATCTTGGATTTTCCAGCCTCAAAATAGTGAGAAAACAGATTTTCTGTTGTTTAAGCCAGTGTGGTATTTTGCTATTGCAGCCCTAGCAGACTAAAACAGATGAGGAAAAAAAAAATGAACAAGTACAAAGAGAGGGGGGGAATTTGGTGCATTTTTTTTAAATGACTGAATATGTTACAGTAAATAGGAATGGATATAAATCGAAGATAGATTTTGACCATGCACTGAAAAATTGGGCTTCTTATAGAAGATTGATCAGAAAGCCTGAGGACCAGAATTTTCCTTGTTCCCATGCCTGTAATGGAAAGAAGCTAATAATTTCCTACCCCTAAACACACTGAATTGCAAAGACAGAATGTTCTAGTCTCCTTTCCCTCTGTTCCTTCTGTTGAAACTCTTGCTGCAATTCTGGAAGCTTTGGCAGCTTGTGCTCGTAGAAATGGCCTGAAGCTTGTCAATTCATTTCTTTAAATCACTGAACACCTATTGGGAGGTAATAGAACCTGACAAATTGATGGACTCTAATAAAGCCCAGCTCTAGAAATAAAACTGATTTAATTATTGGTCAAGTGTGTATGGTTAAGATGAGGTATGTTCAAGCTATTCTGTAGGTTTTCGGGAGTATATCAGAAGTCATTTTCTCAGAGAAAAAGTGTTACCAGTTTGGGGTTCATACTTAGTGTCATTGTAATATACTTGTTTATAACTCTACACACTTTCTATGCTATGGGGCCATATCCTATTTCTCTTTCCCCTGTTCTCCCAAGGTCTCCGTACATCACTTATTAACAGCAGCTTTACTCACTTTTTACTCAAACTTTACTCAATTCAAGTTTGTGCAATGAGACAGTCTATCAATCAACCAATCACATTTAATGAGAACATCTTTGTGACAGCGCGTAGACCCGAGCCTTCCTTTCCTTCCGGCCAAAGGTGAGTTCCTTGGCAGTTCCGGGATGATCTGTTTTGCAAGCACACCGGTCAAGGGGGCATTCGCATGGGACTAATGCTTCCGGGTTAGCATACACTAATGCTTCCGGGTTAGCCCATCATTTAACGGTGATATGATTTCTTCCTGTGATTCATTTATAGTAGCTTAAGTTTTCCCTGTTATTTCTTTTACTTTTAATGTGCAGATGCAGATTCCCATTCGAGATGTTTTAGTATCTACTTATTTATAAACTTCTGATCATGTGTGGATTCCTGGAGCCAAGGCTGCTGGAGGTAGACGAACACGCATTACACAACCCTAGGGGATGCTGCTTACAAATTTTTCCATGTGACATTTATGTGAAACAACCAGCTTTTTAAAACGTTAGTCACTAGTTCATGTTTTATCTGATCAACTTTGGGGACTTGTTTATATTTGGGACAAACAGTAGTATTTAATAATTAAAAATAGGATTTACTTGATTCCTCTGGAACGAATTAGCCTATTTATCACATTACTTTTGAATTCTGACAATTAACATAACTTTCTTAGATGTTTTTTGGATTCCATGCATGCACTTTTGATAATAAATGTGTATTTACTAAATGTGTATTAAAATAACTTTTCTGCTACCTTATGATCTAGTAATCGCACTAATAGATATTTACCCACAAAATACAAAAACACTAATTCAAAGGGATACGTGCACCCCTATGTTTACTGCAGCATTATTTACATCAGCCAAATAATGGAAGTAGCCCGTGTCCATCAACGGATGGATGGATGGGTAAAGAAGATGGGAGATATATACCTGGAATGGATATTATTCCATACGACGGGATATGATTTGCCCATTAAAAGGAGTGAAATCTTGCCATGAGCAATGACCTAGATGGAGCTAGAGAGCATAATGCTAAGTGAAATGTCAGTCAGGGAAAGACAAATACTGTCTGAGTTCACTAATATGTGGAATTTAAGATACAAAACAAACAAGCAAAGGAGAAAAAGAGAGCACGAGAGACAAACCAAGAAACAGGCTCATAACTATAGAGAACAGATGCTTGCTAGAGAGGTGGTGGGTGGGGGTCTGGGGGAAATAGGTGGCGGGGATTAAAGAGCACACTTATCATGATGAGCACTGAGTAATGCAGAGAATTGTTGAATCACTGTATCGAACACCTGAAACTAACACTGTTTGCTAACTATACTGGAATTAAAAACTTAAAAAACAATAACTTTTCTGGTTTTTTTGTGACATGCATATATTTTATAATGAATAAATATAATTAAATTGAAAAAAGGTCAAATAGTAGAGAAAGTAAAAATTTTCTGAAATGCTACCATTTAAGTTCCCAAACCCAGACACATTGCCCAATCTCCTTCCAATGAGATCAACAATCTGTATGTATTTTCCATATATTTCTCCCTGCTCAAAATATCATTAAATAACATGATGGTAATGAGGAGTGGCATTTTTGTTGTTGTTGTTTCATGAAAATGGGGTCATATTATATATACTTTCCTCCCCTTATCTTTCTTATTTGATGATACATCCTCGAAATCCATTCAAATTGACTACTAAAAATCTCATTCTTTTTAGTGGCTATATAATATTCCTCAGTATGGATCGGCAAATTTTATTTCTTCTTCTACTGGTGGATTTCATTTTTTTCCAATTTTCTTGAGCCCTGAAAATAATGCAACACTCAGCAATATGTACACATAACCTAACATATATTGATGCTTTTATTCCCAAAATTGGTATGTGTTTTTAATTTTAGTAGATATTGTTATGAATCTAATTCTTAAGTATATGAGGATCTATAGCTAGGTTCTCTGTTTTAATGATTTATTTTTCTATATCTATGCCATTACCACAATGTTCCGATTCCATTAATTTATAGTATGTTTGTGTATTTGATTTTTAATCAAATATTCAGAAATTTAATGAGGCAAGTATTACCTTACCATTCTTTTTCATACTTTTCTTGGCTAGTCTAACATTTTTAATCTTCCAAATATTTTTTAATGTGATGCTATCTAATTTCAACAAGCTACAAATCCATAAGCATCCTAATTAAATTTCACCTAACCCATTTATTTTACAAAAATATTTTAGAGTTACTAAGTCATCTCATGCAAGAACATGCGATGAATTTTTTTCCAAGTGACCAGATCTTGTCTATGTGCTCCACTGGATTTTACAGCTTTCTTCATTTAGACCTCATACTTTTCTTGCTAAGTTTTTATCTAAGTATCATACAGTTCTCAACAAATTCCTTAATTTAGAAATAGCATCTGTTTTCTATAAAGCTAGGTCATCATCACTATAAACTTCCAAGAATTTTCAATTTCCTGCATAAGTAAAATTTCCCCCAAAAGCTGGGTTGCCAACTATGCTGGTTATCAATTACCGTGTTGCAAATTATCTCAAAATATAGTAGCTTTCAACAAGTACCATTCTATCTTATCTCATGACTTTGTGGGTCAGAAGTTCTGGAGGGGCTCAGTTGGCCATTCTCCTGTTCTAGCGCTGTCCACTAGCACCCTGCAGTGATATTCACCTGAAAACAGGGCTGATTTGAAGGGTCGATGAAGGTTTCACTCACAAACTTCTTATTTTGACAGGGATGGCCATCAGGTGGGTCTTACCTGGCTATCTCCCCCTCTCTGTATTTGCAGAGCCTCCCCACATGGTCTATCCAGAAGCATAGTTGAACTTCTTACATGATGGTTCGGGTCTGCAAGAGACCAGAATGGAAGATTCCAGTCCTCTTAGACTCCAAACTAGCATCACTTCACATCTGTGATGTTCTACTGGCCAAGGAGTTGTGGGCCAGTCCAGATTCAAGAAGAAGGTAAACAAACACTACTTCTCAGTGGAAAAGAGATCAAAGAAGTTCTGACCATCTTTAATCCACCACACCAACGCTTTATTTATCCAAATAAACAAAAAGCAAAAGCAGAAACTTACCTCCCATTTGTTATCATTATCATTTCCTACAGAAAATATATTTTTAACATGCATACATGAAAGAAAAAAGAAGTAGGCTCAGAGAAAAAATCATTATTTTAAATTGGAGAAGTTAGATTTAGGGAAAACAGACTACTGTCATTATTTACATTTTTCACAGTTTGGTGAAAACTGTCCAATTTGGAGAACGACTAAGAGATCTAGAATCATCAGTCCCACTTTAAGAGTATTCTGGTGGGGGAAGGAAGAGATACTTAGATTTCAGTTTCCAAATCTCCTCGTCCCAAATTTCTCCTGTAACCTCAAAT
Source organism: Ursus americanus (assembly GCF_024610735.1). Lineage (NCBI taxonomy): Eukaryota > Metazoa > Chordata > Mammalia > Carnivora > Ursidae > Ursus > Ursus americanus. The sequence continues at coordinate 16,199,232 of NC_142160.1, read as the reverse complement.
CTGATGAACATTTTTCTAACCCATAGAGAAATAAAACCAAAATAAGGTAGCCAATTCTGACTCCTTCCCAGGTAAGTACCTTTGTGGTTTTTGTGATAATCTGATTCTGTCCTAACTACCAGGTGCTAATCCCAATGGAAAGTAGGAATTCAATGCAAGACAACACCCGACTTCTAGATCCATCTTAATAGTTGTGTCTAGAAGAAGACCTTGGTAGACTCTACCTCTGCTGGCTCCCATTTTTACCTACTGAGCACGGCTGCAGGGCCTGGAGCAAAGTTGTTGATTCCTGACACAACAAACACAAATCAAACAGAAATAAAACTCAAATATTATCACTAGAGTGTGCCTAGGGTAAGATCATGGTGGCTGTGACTACATGAACTTTTGCCAAAAATTACTTTAAAAAAATGGATTCACCACCCTATCACTAACCCATAGTACAGGGAAATAAATGTATCTAAAAACAATTCTAGGGACAGTTATGCTTTAAGTAGGGAACATTTGGATAACAGCCTCAGCTGCTGTGTTGGTCACAAGTTGAAGAAAACCCATTTTAAATAAGCTTGTATAGTAAAAAGATTTTATTGGCTGATCTAATTGATAATTTGAAAAACAGATTTGTGTAGTAGGGCACTTTTGGCTACATGGAATGAAAACCCCCAACCCAACTGACCCAACACCACCACCAAAAAACCCATCATCACTTTACACAACCAGAAATGTCAAGATAGGATATCTCTAGGGTAGGTCAATTCAGTAGGTCCATTCCATCATCAAAAATAGTGGTTCTTACAGTTTGCCTCCCTCTCTGCTTTCATCTTATTTTATTTTTCCTTCCCTTCCCCTATGTTCATCTGTTTTATTTCTTCAATTCCACATCTGAGTGAAATCATACGGCATTTGTCTTTCTTTGAATGACTTTTTTCACTTAGCTTAATACCCTCTAGTTCCAGCCCACGTTGCAAATAGCAAGATTTCGTTCTTTTTGGTGGCTAAGTAATAGTGCATTGTAATGGGTGATGAGTGCTAAGGAGGGCACTTGATGTAATGAGCACTGGGTGTTATATGCAACTAATAAACAGCTAAATTCTATCCCTGAAACTAATAATACAGTATATGTTAACTGAATTTAAATAAAAAAATTTTTAAAAATAAATATATTTCTCTTTTTTAAAAAAGTGGGTTTTTTTTTGTCTTTCCATCATACATGTCATCCTCATCCTTCTTCTCTGCTAACTCCTTTTGCAGTCCCAAAGTAGCAACCATAATATCTAGCAGACATGTAGATATTTCAAAATGAAGGGGATTTGGGACCACCTTGCGTCTCTTTGGAAGAATGAAAAAAACCTTTCCCAGAACTCCCCAGCAAACAGCCCCTCCTCTTCCATGGAAACACTGGGTAACATGCCCATCATATATCAATAATTTGGCAAGGGGAAGAGGATATGGAGATAGGCACTGAATATTTAGGATTTATTCCTGAGCTGCAGTTTGGTTTATTTTCCTAGAGGAGTGGATGCCTAATTAAACTGGAATTAGTTTAGCAAGAAAGAAGGGATAAGGTTGTGTTTAAGGGGCCTTCAAAGATAGTTTCTTTCTTTCTTCTCTGCTTTTCAAGGTGTAGGCTTATTTGCTAAAGCTTTCCTTGCATTCTCAAGATAGTGACATACCTCCTAGGGCTATATGCTTCTTCATTCCTGTCTAATGATAAGAAAGAATATCTCTCTGTACAGCTGTGTTGAAAAGATTCATTTATTCAACAAATATGTATTAAGCACCTACTACATCCTGGGTACTGTTCTAATGTCTGAGAAAAAAACAGCAGAGAACAGAGAAAAGTAGTCCCTTCCTTCAAGGAGCTTACATTCTCATAAGGAAAAACAGAAAATTAAAAATAAATATAGCAAGTAGTGGTAATTGCTATGGGGAAAAATAAGGCAGGAAAAGAAAAAAGAAAGTAAAGTTTAGGTAAAAGTACAGCTTGTTATTTCAAAGGAGATTGCCAAGGGAGGCCTTTCTGATGTGATATTTGACAACAGAACTAAAAGAAGTAAGACTACCAAATGATTGATATATAGATGAAGAGAGAGAGAGAGAGAGAGAGAGAGAGAGAAAATGGGAGGGATAGATGATAAATAGATTAAAAAAATCAATCGATTGATCTGGAACAGCAAGTGGAAAGGTCCTGAGGCAAGAGCATTCTTGCTGTGTTCAAGAAGAGCAAAGAGGGCATATAATACATACAGAGGGTTCAAGAGGAAGAATGATAGGAAATGAGGTCAGAAAATTTATGAGGAGTAGGGGGAAGATCATATTGGTCCTTAAAGTCCATTTTCAAATTTTGGCTCTATGAGTGGAACAAGAAGCCATGTGAAGGTTTTAAGTAGAAGGATGCAATGTCTGACTACAGTAGTAAAAGGGTCATTCTACCTTCCAAGTGGGGAATAGACCATAGGAAGTGGAGTGGAAGCAAGGAGACCAGTTAAGAGGCTTTATATATGAGAAATAGTGGTGGTTTGGACCAGCACAGTCAAGTAGGGATGATGAGAACCAGTCAGATTCTGCATATATACTGGTAGTAAGGTTGGCAACGTTTGATAACAGATTGAATGCTGGGTGTAAAAGAAAAAGAAGTGTTAAGAATGACACGAAGGTTTTTGGTCTAAACACTTGAAAGAATGGAGTTTCTATCTTCAGAGATGAGGGTAAATACAGAATGAGCAGGTTTATAGTAGATAAGCTCGTGGATATGCAATCTGGTCGTTTGGCTTTATAAATGTTTGAGATGTTTATAGATATTCAAGTGAGGATGTCAAGTATAGAGCTCAAGAGAGATATCTGGGGTTGAAACAAATTTGAGAATCCTCACCAAATAGATACCATTTAAAGCCACGAAACTGGATGAGATCACCCAGCAGCATGGTGTGGATGGGAGAGAGAAGTCTAGGAACTAAATTCAGGGACACTCGAATAGAGGCCAGGTGCGTGAGGAGAAATGAGCAAAGGAGCTGGAAAAGAATATCCAGGGAGGGAGGAGAAGAACCCAAAATGAGTGGTTTCCTAAAAGAAAAAATAAAGTTCTTTAAGGAATAAGGAGGGATAAATTGGGTCACACAAGATGATTGAGAATTGACCATTGGGTATGGCAATGTGGAGTGGTTGAGAAAAAAGGCTAACTAGCATGGAGAGGAGATACTGCAAACAGAAACAACCCTTTTAGAAGTTTTGGCGGCAGAGGGGAGGGGGCACCTGGGTGGCTCAGTCGGGTAGGAGTCTGCCTTTAGCTCAGGTCATGACCCCAGAGTTCTGGGACTGAGCCCCACATCGGGCTCGCTGCTCAGCGGGGAGTCTGCTTCTCCCTCTGCCCCTCACCCTGCTCGTGTTCTCTCTCTCTCTCTCTCAAATAAATCTTTTTTTTTTTTTTAAAGGAGTTTTGGTGGAATGGAAAGCAGAGAAATGGGGAAGTCCCTGGAATGAAATGTGGGTGAAGCAAGTTTGTTTTTAAGGTAGAAGATATTACCATCATATTTCTATGCTGGGGTGAATGATTCAGGAGAGGGGGAAATTTGACAACAAAAAGAGACAGAGGAGAATTACTGGAATGATATCCTCACGTCAGGGGAGGGGGAGAAGAACTACAATCCAGTGCAGGAGCTGGTTTTCCAGATAGTTTATCCTTGGCAATGACAAGGAAAGCAAACTACATGGACACAGGGGACAAGGTGAGAGAAGATGGGATAGCGGAGAAGAGAGAAATAAGGACAAGAAAATTCTGGCAATTTCAAAAGAGGAAGTATGAAATAATTATCGAGGACAGGGGAAGAGTTAATAGTCAGGGAAACACAGTGGAATTACCAAAGAGCTGAGGGCCAGTGAGGGGTTATGGTCATGATTTAAAACTTAATCAGTCAGCAATTTGTGTTTTTCTTCAGCTCTGTTCAGCTGCTTTAGTGCAGTCAGGAAGTAGACAGAGTTAGGCTTCATCCACATAGGGGTTCTGCAAGGCAAATGCAAGAGAAGGAGAAAGGGGGAAGGGACATATGAGAATATATGTGAGGAAGTAATTTTAATGCTGTGTCATGATCTTTACATGGACTTGGAGAAAAGTTATGATATGTGCACAAGGGCAGTGGTAAGGGGCAACAGTGACATGGCATGTTCAATTTTAGGTCTGACTTTAATCAGTGAATTTTGGAAATGAGTTTATAAGATGGATTAAGCTGGAATAATAGCAAGAGTTATCAGAATGAAATGATCGAAAGAGATGTTGGAAAGGATACACTTATTGGTAATGACAAAGTCTGGGGGTCAGACCATGAAAGTTGTATCTCACATAGAGCGAAAGAGAAGGGATGAAGGAAGTGTGAGTCCAGGGAATTAGGTGAATTATCCATGTAGTTCCTGGGTTTGCCAATAATTAAGTACGAATAAGTTGGAGAACATGAGAGTGAGTCAACTGTCAATAAATTCATACCCTCAAGGAATGAGAGGGAAACACTTTAAGAATGAGTATTTCCATTGATGGGCATGAAGGAGGGCACTTCCAATGAGCACTGGGTGTTATATTTAAGTGATGAATCACTAAATTCTACATTTGAAACCAATTTTGCCATGTATGTTAACTAACTAGAATTTAAAATCTTGAAGTTTAAAAAAATGAGTCTTTCCAAGTGTTTCTTACCGATCAAATTAGATAATATGCCATTGCTAAACCAATCACTGTAGCAAAGGTGATGAGCCCCACAAATGCCTTAATCTAACTACAGCCTATAAACAGCACAGCTGAAAAAGGTAGAGAAACATTTCTCGAAAAAGAAATGCTTCAGTTTCTATTACTATAATGAAGGGGAAGTACAGTCTGGATAGCAAATAACAGGTGTATACCATAAGTCCTAACACAATACCTAGATTACTAAATCTTGGTTTACCAAAGTTTTGTTTTCTTGGGTTTTCCAACTGATTAGATGATTGGATGGTTGGATGGTTGGATGGTTGGATGGTTGGATGGTTGGATGGATGGATGGATGGATGGATGGATGGATGGATGGAGAGAGAAGAGGGAAGGAGGATTATACACTATACAGAAACCTCAAAAACACCCAATAGTGACACTATTCAAATATTCCCTACTTTGACCAACTTGACAAGACAAGATGGAAGACTTTTTTTTTTTAATTTTAGAATGCACCTGGTCATAGTTTGACCAAAGTAGTGGTTTTAATTTTTTTTCTGAGTGATAATATTTGTGGTATCACTGAGTTTAACACTGCCCTCCTTTCTTCCTATAATAGTCCTTCACCAATCTAAGCAAAAGATCTCTCCTGTCTACCCCTACCCCTCCTCTTTTAGCCCAGCCCTCGGAAAATAAAGTCACTGAAATGCAAAATTGCTTCCCCTATTGGTGTGTGCTAATTTTCCCAGCTTTCTTGCACATAGGTTGTATATGTGACTAAGTTCCAGCTTCAGGAACATTGGTAGGAATGAGGTATGCTACTTTTCAGGCCAGAAAATTTCCCTCATAACTGTAAGCACCACCTTCCATCCATATAACAGGAATCAGAACCTTCCCAGATAATACAGACGTACAATGGAAGAGGCCCAAATACTTGAGTCACCAATACTTAGTCGCCAAATACTTGAGAGAAGCCATCCAACCTGATGCAAATGAAGACCTGGACAAGAAATGAACTTTTATTGTGTGAACCTACAGAGAGTTATGATCTGATTTGTTATTGTGGCTTTGATTAGTAAGTAACACTTACTAAGAGAAAAGAAAGACTGTGTTCTCTAACTGTTGTTACAGATTTTACCCAAAGAGAGTCTACAATCCTATGGTTTCTTTATCCACATGACTTTACCAGGACCAAATTACTTACCTTGCTATGAAGAACCCCAGGTTCACTAAGTTTCCCCTGGAAACTTCAGTGGCAGCCAGTTTGGGAAAGGATCACCAATATTGCTCTGAACACTGTAAGAGTTGCTTTAACCCCAGAGGCACATACCATTATCTAATAAGATTTGATGTTGATTTCTTGGTTATTAAGTCTAAAGAGATAAAGTTTTCTTGACAGGGGAAAATCTGAGGCTAATTAAGTTATTCCCCTACACGACCAAAGTCAGAAACACAAAGGAAAGTACAGAGCTTAGATAAGATATTCAGATGTTTACAATTTTTGGTACATGAATCTTCAACTGCCTCTCAGTCTCAAGGTGATTACCCTTGCTATTTCTTAGCTGGGGCTTTTTCACTCTTTCATTAGTTTCAAAGAGAGAACTCTCCTACCATTAGATATAAAATGGAAGTACCATTCATTGCTTGCCTTGGGCACCTTACCAAATGAATACAAAAATGCAGTTAAGTTCAGTCATAGAATAATGTAAAGTAAGACCACAAGCCATAAATGGACAGATGTCCACTATGTAATCACCAATATGTGATTCTCGCCCTTCAACCCATCAGACTAGTTCAGAAAAAGATAGCGCTGGAGCTGCTATTCTACCAGTTCCTAGTAGGCCATTGTCTGTTTTCCAGAGTATCTGTGCAGCAAGCCTACAGATCATCTGCCCGATCAATTATTTCTGAAGCTTCCCAGTGTTGACTTACTTTTGAGCGTTATACTAATACCTTTAAAAATAAATGGCCAGTTTGGAAGAAGCTTGATGATAACCAGCTGTGAATTCTCCGCCCCCTCAAGTCATTTTAAATAAAAACTCTCAGGCATTTTTCTAAGTTTGTCTTTATTTTTCCCCAAATAGTATGTTTTGTCACCTTTGCGTGTTTTATTTCTGACCAGCATCTGACATTCAACACCATTTAGAAGTCTGCTTGGGTACGACCATCCTACTGTGACTGGATATAGACAAGATCTACCTCTGATTTGTAATGTGACCCTACAAGTGATTTAACTTCCAGATTTTGGTATCCACAGCCAAAGAATAGATAATATTGCCTACCCACGGCTTGCCACAGCGAAGGCACTGGCTTTGTGTCGTATGAAAGTAAATCCAGATTTCAGCTCTGCCATCTACTGGCTATGCGGACTTGCTACTTAACCCACCTGAATCTTTGGTCTCACATGGCATTACTATGAACTTTAGGACTTCAGGGAGGATGTAAGAGGCCATTGTCTCCATGCCTTGCACACTGCAGGCACTCAACAAGTATCCTATAGTGAGTTCTTTATAAAGCACTGGGAACTCACTGGCCTAGGAATACTACACAACTACAAGGAAGAATCAAGGAACGTTCTCAGTAGATTACTTTGATCCAAAAAGTTTATAGAAAGAGGTGGAGTTACTAATAACTATGTCAGTTCTACTTTAGGGAGGGAGAAGCAGAGTGTACCAAAAATATTTTTATCGGGGGTTTATAACCCCTGAGATATTTCCAGTGATCAGCTTTACTGTGCATCAAAATGGCCACACATGTCCCTGTCAGATAGATCCAGATCGCTGATGTGCTGAGATGGGGGGATGCATCAGGCCCTGCTTTGGAAGAGCCTGGAAAGGGACAAGGAGACTCCCAACACGCAGAGTGCCTAATAGGAACACAGTACAGCCATTATGAATCATGTAAATTTCATCAGTCCAGGAAGCACATGTTCACTCCCAATTTACTAACTTCTGAACTTGCTCAGTCGAGCAACTGCTAAACTTTCTTGGCTTTGGTTTTAGGGAAATGACATCTTTCCAGCTGTGAATCTTTAGAATTGCAGATTAGTTCTTTACACTTAGCAGAATCATTAGGAGGGCAAGTTTGAAGGAGGGAAAGAGTTAGCATTGAAAGTGTAAGATACAGCCCAAGACAGATTTGAAATGATGCTATTTCCTATCTTCACCTTTGCTCCAGTCTCAATTGTGAGTACACTTAAGCATGGCTGTAGGTTTGTATAAGATTGTGTGTTCTACCCAGACACATCCTATTCCTACCTTGGAAGCCTGTATAAATGCCACCTTCTCCATCAAACTTCTCTAGATCCTTCCAAATGAATGTCATCTCTCCCTTCTCTCGACTTCTCTTTAAGTCACGCGTACTTTTCCTTACATATAAGAAGTAGGATATAATAAGCACGAGCAAGGACCCGGAAGTCCCACGGTCCTGAGTTCAAATTCTGCCTCTATCATTGCTTCAAATGTGGCCCAAGCTTGCCAAGCCTTAATTATGTCATCTCAAAATGTGAGAAGTGATACAGCTAGAGTTACCCTGAGCATTAAATACAATCATGTATCTGAAATATTCAGCAGACTCACAGTGAGTGCTTAAAACATTGTGGTGGTTGTATTACCAAGGTTGTTATTATCATTCTTATCCCTTCTACTGTGATGTAAGCTCACAGAGAGCAAGAACAAGGTTCTATACTGCATTGCTTCCTTTGGAAACTTTGGCTCAAATAACTACTCCAGAAGTGTTCATTGAGTGAATTTACACTGAATATTTGTTTTAGTGAAGTTATTTGTTTTAGTGAAGATGATTTTGATCATAACTGATGGAGATCATAATAAAACTGACTTAGGCAAGTGGGAAACTTATATGAATAATACTGAATACATCTCACAGAATTGAAGGATATCTGAACAACTAAAACTTGAGCAAGGCAGAAAGTGCCAGGGTTTCAGGAAGAGTTATAACCAAGAACTTGAGTGTAGGGGCGCCTGGGTGGCACAGCGGTTGGGCGTCTGCCTTCGGCTTAGGGCGTGATCCCGGCGTTCTGGGATCGAGCCCCACATCAGGCTCCTCCGCTACGAGCCTGCTTCTTCCTCTCCCACTCCCCCTGCTTGTGTTCCCTCTCTCGCTGGCTGTCTCTATCTGTGTTAAATAAATAAATAAAATCTTTAAAAAAAAAAAAAAAAGAACTTGAGTGTAACAAGAACCAACTTGGATCCCCCTCTTTTCCTCCCTTGGAGTGTCTATCTTAGTTTCAACAACCAAAAACTGGCTCTTCTCACAAAGCAGGAAAGTGGTCACTAAGAGAGCCTGAGTTTTACAAATTGTGGTTCCCCTCTGCAGACAGGAACTGACTCTTCTCTCTCCCATTCACAAAAATTCCAGGGAAGAATTCCTACTGGCTGCTCTTTGTCATGGCCACTATCTGGCCTTGTGGTCAGAGTGAGGCAGAGTCATGGAAGAAAGTGGCTCCTGAGTAACTATATGGTTGGAGCTGGGAAAGAAGCAATTCCCAAGGGAAGGGCGGTGCGAAGGCCATAGAACAGAAGAGACCACATAGATCACTAAACTAGGATCACAGGGTGCCACACTGTTCTCAGAACACAAGAGTGTTGATTCTAACATACTCTGATATTTTGATGTCCGGATGCACACCGTAGTGGAAGAGTGGAGTGGCAGTAAAGGTCTAGGACTAAAGCACCTCCGAAAAGACAGAGGCATATAATACTGTACTTTTTAAAGAAATGACAGTATGTGCTGAGACTTTCAAAATATGATATTATCATACAAAGAAATCAAATAAGCCAACTTCAATGGATCATTTGACTAGAACAATATGCCTTTGTGTGGGCTGATCCACACGAGCCTGCCACCAAAAGCTACAAAATATTGCAATGTTTTCATCCTGATAAGTGTTGAAAAGTGGCTGGATTTTTCTTTCCCTTATTTTTTTCAGAGTCTGTATTTGGACCTACATCTAGTGCTCCGAATGATAGAAGCCTACTCTAGATTTAAGCAATAGAAAATGAATAAGGAAAGGAGTGTAAAAACAAGGATAGGAGAGGGGAAAGGGATTTCATTTTTTATCATAACAAAAGTAGTATCTCATTTTTTATCCCCAAATAAATACATCAAATAAACCATCCTATAGATTAAGCAAAAGTACTCATGACCTCCTTTCAATAAATGACTTGTTCCTCACCACAAAATTGAGCATTTGTGATATGACATTTTAAGACAGAACTAAGAGAAACCAACCCCTATAAAGAAAGTAATGAAAAGAGAGGAGGCCCTGTTGTCATTGCAACTGAATGGCATTCTGCCCAACAGCTATCTGGCATCCAAAGTTTAGGTTTGCCCCCATTTGGGGGACCATGGCAATCCAAGCTTGCCTGCTTTCTCAGAACCTTGGCAGGAAAAAGATGGCCCTCTCAAATTGGGATGTGAAGAAAATTTAATAGAGGGACTATTTCCTATTTATAAGTAAGGACTAAGAAAAACACAAAGAAAAGTGTAGAAATCCATGGCCGGCGATGATAGTACACCGTCCCTTCCCTAGCTAGAACTGAAGGGGTGAGGGAAACATGGAATATTGGAACCAAAGCCAGAAAGCTGTGTGGAAGGGGCACCTAACAAAGCTGCGGCCTCCAACTGGCCACCCTGCAGGGAGACAACCAGAGAAACTCTGCCTTGCTCTCTTCTTTCCGCGGATCTCCTGCTGGGGCTCCCATTAGACCATCCAACTCAAAGCCAGAGGGCAAGGGAGTCAGTTGATACATAATCCTTACAGGTCAGTCTCCCAGCACCCAGGGCGGGGCAAAGAAGGGTGGACAGTGGACCCAGCATACCAGAGAATGGTCCCCTTATACACACGACCCTCTGACTGGGTCCTCTCAACACTTCAATACTCTCTCACTGCTATCACCCCAACCACGTGGTTAGAGATCTACAGAACACTCAAAACCTCGCATAACTTAATATCCTAGGAGTGCCAGGAGAGAACTGAGAGCATGCCCTGCTTCCGCCCAGCGATTTAACAAGAACTGCTTGGCTCCCTCCTTCACTGGAGATCTGGGCTGTCCACGGGCCATCGTTAGTGCCACCTCAACCGCCAGCGTGTTGGGCAGCTGACCTCTCTTCAAGACAATGGCCCCTGCAGCACTGGGGTGAGATCCCCCCGAGCCCACCCGTTCTATCCCAGCGTTACAGTACGTGTTCAACAGCTTCCAGGGATCAAGTCCTAACCCCCGCTCTTGCGGTGTGAGGTGTTGACAGAATTATGGCCTCTTGGCTCAGAGTTTCTGAAAATTCCCACAAGGGAACCAACAGGCTCACAAATCAGGGAATACAGATGGGCTGCCTTCTGAGTTTCAATGCCTCCTCACACGGACTCCAGAGAGCCTTTTTAGAATATGAAATTGAGGCTGCAAGTGTGTCCAACATAAATTTTCCCATCTCACGGGGAAGCATTTAAACAGTAACAGCAAAACTAACTCATGTGGTACCAAACTATAGCATGACTTGCGTCCACCACCAGTATTTGCTGCATTCTGTAAGAATCTAGAAGTCTGCTTTGCTGCCCCCCCTTCCACCAGCCTTCTCAGCTGAATCGCACTCAAAGTCAACGATCAGAATATTCATTTCCCGATGAAGCTGATGGATGAGTCAATAACAAGGCCAGTCCACCATCGCGGTCATAACCAGAGGAAGCATGCCACTCACAAAGAAAGAGAAGAAAGACAAGGAAAAACACGCCTGACTATGATTTACAAAGCACGCGCTTTGGATTCAAAGGCTCTTCACCTCAACAGCGTGAGGTAGCTGTTATTATTGTCCCTGTTTTAAGGTGAGATTAGTTGATACTTGCCAATGTCACAGAGCTTTCAAGGGACTTGGAGCCCAAGTGTCAGACGATCAATGTCATGATCTTTCCCCTGCTTTATGCTGTTTTTTTGTGGGATTAGAATGAAGTCATACTCGTGCAAATTTCAGCAAATTTGTATCATTCTCATACATTTTGGTCCCCCAGACAAAAAAAAGTTTCCCTTGTGCCCTCTGAAGCTTTTACCTATCTACACTGAACATTCTGGTATTTCAGAACCAGGTATCCACAATCATTTTTTAGGGTTTTCTTGCCTGGTCGATATACCATTTTGCATTATATCTGAAGAAAAAGAAAAAAAAAGAAACAAACCAGTAACTTATTTTTTTACTCTCCACTTCAAAAGGCCATCATCTTTTATAATGGATTGGGAAGGGAATATATGTTTCAATAATTATGTAACAGTAAGACAAATAATAGTAGCAACGAAATGTATGTGCAAAGCACAAATTCAGGGGAGACAGATTTATCTTGCAAGATTGCTCCTTACTCCTTATAAATTTACCACACACTAAAGCAGTCTGAATTTATTAGTAAATGTGTGATTTAGTTTGCACATGATTTAGAAGGAAGAAAATGTTATTTTTACAATCTTCCCTTGATAATGAGGGTTCAGCAGGGGAATTGGCTCATTTTGTGACGCGATTCTGTTTCTATAATGACACGAATCATGCCTCAATGATCAATGCTAAATTCTCGTTCATGGTCCTTCTGTTTGCCTGTGGCACGAGGCACATGCTATAACTCAGTGTGTGTGTGTGTGTGTGTGTGCGCACGTGTGCACACGTGTGCAATGCTATAAGACTGCATGACTTAGGCGCATAAGCCTAAGAATCATTGATCCTGTTTCACTCTAAGTGAGAGATTTAGAGACCCTGACAGCCCTCTTTTTCATAACCCTCTCCTTTCTCCTAGTTGAATAGGTCTGCACGTTTTTCCCCCCAGCAGCCTCTTTGGCACCGTGCTCTGTGAAGGTGAAACATCCCTACATGTCCTTCAAAAACAATTCTTTTCCCAATAATTTCCTATTGAAATTGGTTGGCTCATTAAGTTGGCTTATTGCATTTTTCTCTCAAGGGTTTTTTCAATTCGAGCTCTGCACTCTTTCACATTTTGTTTTCCATCGGATTTTTGAAATAGCTCCACTTAGTTTCCAACCATATCTGCTTGCTAACCAGGCTGATCTCTACTTGTAAGGGGAGAGTCCAGAAAGCAATTCAATGTGAAATGGTAACCCAGAGAATAAGCAGAAGCAACTAATTAAGAAAATGGACTACATAATTAGCATTTTTTGGTCCTTGAAAAATCGTGGGGTTTAACTGAGTGTCACCCATAGTGGCCAGGCAGGAAGAATACCATGCCTTTCCATCATGCTTCTGTCAGAGTCAGTCTACTTTTAGCTGTCACCCACTGCTTTAAAAAGTTTAGCACCTTTAGGAAATGTACTCAAGAAATGCCTGGTAGACAGTAGGTCCATCACTATCACTTGCAAATGGACCCTTCATCCTTCTTCTCTTCCTCTTCCTCCCCCGTGACGCAATATTCCACATCTCAGTAAATGGCTCTATCATCCAGCTAGCCTGAATCCCTGGAGTCATCCTTGACTTCTCCAACCTGACCCCCCATCACCATTCAATCACCAAGGCCTACGCACGCTGCTTCTTTAATAGCTTGTGAATATATCCCATTTTCTCCACCCCATTACTATCGCCCAACTCCAAATGGACACCGTCATCTCACGACTGGACTAGGATAATAAATGTGTCCACAGGTGCCCCCTCACTTTCCACTCACCAACCATTGATGGTTTAAAACATAAACACCAGGGCACCTGGGAGAGTCAGTTGGTTAAGTGTCAGACTCTTGATTTCAGCTCGGCCATGATCTTGAGGACACGGGATCAAGCCCTGCAGTGGGCTCTGCACTCAGTAGGGAGTATGCTTGAGATTCTCTCCCACTCCCTCTTCTTCTGTCCCTCCCCCTGCTCATGTTCTCTCTCTCTCTCAAATAAATAAATAAATCTTAAAAAAAAAAAAGACATAAATCCCGACACACCATTCCCAGGATTAAAACGCTTCAACGGCTTTTTTACTCTCTTTCTCCGTTGTAATTTGCAGTTTGAAAACCACACACACACACACACAAAAAGAAGGATCTGTACTTATTTCAAGATTTTGAGGTTAACTGAGTGACTATAAATTGATGTGGTATGTGTAATGGGCCAGGAGAAAAAGCAATCCTGTTCAGAAGGAGGAAGATATGGCAGCATAACAATGAATCAAAAAGCTAAATCCAATGCAGGAAGAAGGGAAAAAGACAACACTAAGAAATCGGCTTGAACCCAAGAGTCCAGATTAATGTGGAGGAACGGAGGGTTCCAGGTAGTACATTATAAAAAAAAAGGAAAAGGAATACATGGATTATCTAATACATAGGATCATGCTGAAAAGTTTGAGGAAGAAATAGTAAATAGGCTTTTTAAGAAAACAGCAAAATGAAGCTGTTGTTGATATTAGGAGAAAGAACAGTATACAAAAAAGTAAATGCAGTTATACACCACCATCACGTCTCAGCTGTAAACACTATGAAATACTCATGTGATACAAACTCTGAATAATAATTTAACCAAGAATTGTAGCTATCCACTGTAAGAGGATGGGGGAGCACGTGTAAGTGAATAGTAGGTATAAGTGAATGTTACCATACTTGGAAATCAGTAGTATTGCCTCAATTAGAAAAAAAGTTAAAAATAATAGCTTAAATATGGCATTTTAAAATATGAAGATAAATATGAACCCAAGCTAAAAATAATTTTACATGTTTGCCTTGGAGGGTTTTGCTTGGGGAACAGTAAGAAAGAGGACTTCAGGTTTTCATTAAACACTGTAGCACAATTTGGCTTTTTAAATTAGGGCCATATATTATTTTTAAGAAAATGTATATAAATATTTAAAATGATGGGAATGGTAAAATATGCTGCTAAAATATTAACCGATGAAAGTGATATTAATACCAGGCAAAATAAAGTTTTAGGCAAAGATGTTATTAGAAAAATGAAAGTTTTATTCAGTGACAAGAAAGGAACAACTCACCAGGAATTTGTTACAATTCTGTATCTGTATCCTTCTAACAACACTAATTCAGAACGTAGACCGTGAAATTTGACAGTTACAGGAAGAAATAAAAAATCCACAAGTGATTTGCAAGAGGAAAGGGACAGAGAAATGTGTACATTTAGCTTACAACCCAGCAGTTTCAATGTAGGTTGTTGTTCATGAGAAATATTTTGTATATGATTATTCATAGCACACTTGTTCATGTTAGCCAAAAATTTGAAATATGCCAATATCCGTCAAATGACAGGTGAGTAGATAAACACATTGTGGCATATTCATAAATGGAAAGCTTCTGCAAAATAGAAAGGGAGTAACTCCTGACCCCTTTACATTAATAAACCAAAAACATCGTTCTGAGTTAAAAAGCCAAACACAAAAGACTACATACATTATGATTCATTTGTTTGAGATCATGGAATGAACAAAATTAATCTATAGTGACAGCAAGCAGATGGCTGGTTTCCTGGAAATGCAGTGGAGGTGGGAGGAGGGGGCCTGACAACAAAGGGGTACAAGGGAATTTCGGAGGTGACAGAAATGTTCAGTGGCTCGAGTGGGATGGTTACACAGGTATGCACATTTGTCAAGATTCATTCATAGACCTAGGTGCCTCATTATATGTAAATTATAGTTCAATAAATTAGGCTTGTTTTAATTTTTTAAAGGCAAGGCATGTGTCTCTCTAGAGCAGTTTGCGCCGTATATCAAAATGCCATAGCCCAGATGACTTAAGAGCAAATATTTATTGCCCTCAGTTCTGGTGGCTGAGAAGTCCAAGATCAAGGTGCTGGCAGATTCAATGTCTGCCGATAGCCATCTCCCTGGTTTGTAGGCATCCACCAGCCGTCTTCTTGCTATATTTTCATTTGGTGGAAGGGTAAATAAGGTGGAAGACGGAGAGAGAGATGGAAAGCTCTCTGATCTCTGCCTATAAAGGCACTAATCCCACATGGAGGCTCTACCCTTCACGATATCACCTAAACCTAACTATCTCCCAAAGGCTTCACTTCCAAATACCATCACATTAAGATTGGGTCTTTCAATATGTGAATTTGGGGGGACGCAAACATTCAATCCATAGCAATATGGGGCCTTTCAAAGGGCCTCCAGCCTGGGACCTGATGACTTGTGCACATTTCTTGGCAGTGGGAACTGACTTGACAGAGCCAGGCTACTTTAAGAGATCCCATGAAAAAGTCCAAGTGCTGATAGAAAGGGAGAGAACACTTTTCTCCTGTGAGGGGTGGAAACATGAGAGTGGTGATGGCATAAAATCCACCTCGGTGGTCACGCTGAGAGGGAAGAGGCAGCATGAGCCAGTCGAAGCCAACAAGCAGTGTGTTTTGGCACAAGCAGCAAGAGCAAAATTTAATTCGCTTCTGAAGATGTTGCTGGAGGCTCCGCTGAATTAGTTATGTTTTATTACCATAATTAATATGATATAAACCCTTAATATTCTCTCTCCCATCCTAAAGCTGATGTGTTCTGGGAAAGTGAAATGTACATCTATTTTATGGGGGTGTAACAGGACCTGGAAAAACACATGAATAAGACTATAGAGACTTAACTGCTCTTAACCTCAGCTCCTCTTTTTTAAAAATGAAAACATTGGTTTAGGTGATTCCCAAGGTCTCCTTTAACTCCATATTCTAAGGCATAGTACCTTCCCTTAAAGACCATGAAAGAGAATGACATTCATACATATAATAATAAGAAATAAACAAAACATCAGTACTTACATACACAGAAAACTCAAGATAATCAATTATAACTATTATATCATGTGATTCATTATTAATATATTATTATATAACTACATTAATTATAATTAAAATGGTAAATATTTGTGAGATTTTAGTAAAGTGGATAGAAACAAGATAATTATATTTATCTATCTCATCTCTCTATGAAATCAGTGTAATTTCTGTATACCAGCAAGAGCTGGTTAGTAACTAGAATGAGAATAAAAAGATTATATTTAAAATAAGAGAAAAGCATCAGTTAGCCAGGAACAACCATAACAAGAAATTTGCAAAATCCACATGGCTATAAACTTTCCAGACAGCTATAAAAGATCTGAGTAAATAAAAGGAGAGTTGTAAAATATCCCTGCATGGAAAGTCTGAACTAAGTTGATCTCACATCTCCTTTAGCTATCACTCTCTTCTACTCTTCCCTTCATGGTCCAGATTTTTCGAGTTGTCATCATTGCCCATCTGCATTTTCTTCCTTCCCATTTACTCTCCAACTGAGTGCAATCAGTCATGTGCCCTCTCTCTAGGCCACAAAAACTATTCCCTTCACGGTCACTAACAACATACTAAAGCCAGTGACAGCTTTGCACTCCTGTTCTTTCCTGATCTCACAGAAGCAATTGACAATGTGGTCAATCCCCTTATCTAAGAAATCATCTTCCTTCTACTTCCAAGAGACCGCACTCTTCTGTTTATCTGCCCTCCTCTGGATGCTTGTTTTCTCATTTTGTGGCTCTGTGTCATCTGCCTGAACCTTAAATACTGTTCCTTAGACCCTCTGCTATTATCATTCTGCAGACCCTGTCTGGAAGATCACATCCACTCATAGAGCTTAACCCACACTTTAAATACTGAAGACACCCGAATTTGTACTCCGTATCCTCTCATTCTCATTCAGACTTCAATAGTCTACTGGATGTGTAGCTTGGAGTGTATGACACACATCTCAAACTCAACATAGACAAAAATCAGCATCTTCCCACATCATACGTACCTTTCCTGCATTCCCCCTCAATGAGTAGAACCAACAGGTACTCAGTTGCCAGCTCTGATTCCTCTCTCTCCCTTAGTTTACATGCCCAATCTATCACCAATTTCTGTTCATTTTTACCTCCTACATAGCTTTCAAATACGCCACATATGTGACTCTTCCTTCCTGGCACCACTACCCTAGCTGAGGCTGGCATCATTTTTCTTCTCTTCCGATTTATTAGAAAAACTGATTCCCTGTCACAACTTTTTGCCTCCACTCCAAATGACCTTCCATATTGCAGCCAAACACACCATTCCTGAAGGTGAATCTGGTCAAGTCACTCTCCTACTTAAACCCTTTCAATGATTCCTCATGATCCTCAGGGTAAAGACCATGCTTCTTAACACAGTTCAGCCCCTCTTGACCACACCCCTGTCCGGAACCAACCCTCCACACTCTGCCCCAGGCACACAGAATTATTTTCAATTTCTCAAATGCATCAGGCCCTCTGTTGACTCTTAGATTTTCCAGATGCGGCTACGTCTATCTTCAACTTCTCCTCTCTCATTGGTTTGCTTGCCTACCATAAACCTCAGGACTAAACTTAGACGTCATTCATCTAGAAAGCTTCACTGAAGCCTGGGGTAGACTCTTTCCACGTTCCCCTAACACCTTGTGCCTCTCTTCTCATCACTCATGTTTCACTGGATTGTACATATCAATTACTGTCCTGTTTCCTGCTCTACAAACCATGAATGTGAGAGCAGGAACTATGTCCATCTGGTACATTGTGTATTCTCAAGCCAAGCACAGTTTCTAACACATAGTAGGTGCTCAATTATGGGATAAAACAATTTACTCATTGTGACCTATAATAACAAAAGTAGTAATATTGATACAATAATGGACAGATCCATAAAACACAACCAAAGTCCAAAACAGATTCTTAGGAGATAGAGAATTTGATAGAATTTAATGAAAGTATCACTGTAAACAAGTGAAGGAAAATAAGAATTTCCAAGTTGCTGTTGGTTAGCTTTTTGGGTAAGGAGTGGAGAAAGATTTTCTAAAGTTACAATTTATGGAAAATGCCACCAGAGAGTGTATTTGGTTCCGCAGTCATTTATATGACAGTTAGTCAAAAATGTCATGAGTCAAATTAAAAGACAAATTAAAAACTGGGGGCAAAAAATATGTTCCTTAAATATGAGAGACAAAGAGTTCAAATACTTTTTTATACAGTTATCTCAGATTGTAAGAAAACATGATGATCCCAAATAAATCGCCAAGGGCATAAGGAAACATAAGAGATACAAATTAATAATGAGTCAAAAAATTCAACTTCAGTTATAATCAAAGAAATGCAAATTTTAAAAATGAGAACTTCTTTAACCTTCACATTTAGCAAATAATTTTAATGTAAAAATCCTAAGTGTATGAGGCATTATTGGAGGAGTGAGAAATTGATACACCTTTCTCTTAAGCGATTTGCACTATGTATCAAGACCCCTTAACCCTTCTAAGAATCTAAATTATTTGACATTCTAGGAATCAAGCTTAAAGATAATCCAAAGGGGAAAATTTTTGTCCACACAAATATTAATCACAATACTATTTATAATCATGTAAGATCAGGAAAAAAAGAAGTATTAAACAGTAAGAAAATGGTTAAGTAAATTCTAGCATATCCACAAACTAGAAGTTTTGCAGCCACAGATAGATAAGTAGGTAGGTAGGTACATAGATGAAAAAGTGCATAGAAAATATGAGATTACCATTGTAAAATTAGGTATGCACAAACACATATATAAGCAGGCTACAAATAAATATGTTAGATATACTTCTCTCTAGATTAAGAGATTGAGAGTCTATTGTTTTCTTTATATGTTTCTGTACTTCCACATTTTCTATAATGAGTATGTATTATTTTTATAATCCAGCAAAAAAAATAAAAATTGTGATAAACTCGGATAAAGCTAATTTGACCATACAAAAATGTCTAGACTGATGGAGCCAGGCGTTGATTTTTACATGGAAAAAGTCCTTTGAGGTATAAATGTGGATGAATCCTAGAGCCTAATAATGTGACTAAGGGATCTCTTGCACTGATTGTCAGCACAGTGAAAGCTCAGGAATTAGAAAAGCATTTAGGGGATGCCTGAGACCCTAGTGGGGTCTGGAAACCACAAAGAGTAGGAAAGAGCACTGGGGAACATCAACGGGACCCCAAGGGTCCTGAAATTGGGGAACCCAGAATCACAGATGGGGATATAGGTTATGGGCCTGTAGACTTAGGCAACGGGAGCTTACAAAATCCCAGAGTTCCAGAATATTGGAGGTGAGAATTCAAATGAGCTAGAGATGAGGCTTCTGGGCCATGATGTTACAAGCCTATTTCAAAGTCAAAACATGGTAATTCAGACAATCCCTTAAAAGTGATGATGTTCGGGGCACCTGAGTGGTGCAGTCGGTTGGGCCTCTGACTCTGGTTTCAGCTTAGGTTGTGATTTCATGGGTCATGGGATCTAGCCCCCAGTCAGGCCCTGCACTCAGTGTAGAGTCTGCTTGAGTTTCTCTCTCCCTCTCCCTCTGCTCCTACTCCCTGCATGCTCTCTCTCTTTTCATCTCTCTGTGTCTGAAATAAATACGTCTTTTAAAAAAAAAAAAAGTGGTATTTTCAATTCTGAAAATAAGAATAATGACTTGAAAAGGAGCCTGGACAAGCAGGCACTTCAAGGAACCTATGAGAAGACCAAAAAGGTCCACATGCGCTAGGGAAACAGGCAATCAGGGCCTTTGCTCAGAGTTCTACATTCCTGCATATGATACTGACATTAACATGAGCTTTAAAGCACAAAGACAGTGGATTTGGTAGAATTCAGTTCACTGTGAGTGACAGAAACCCTTAAATAAGAATGATTTAAATAATTTAAAAGTTTGTTTTTCTCTACAACAGAAATCAAGGGGCAGGCATTCCACTAGGTACTCTGTACAGAGTATCAGGGAGCCAGGGTCCCTCTATCTTACGCTTTGCTATGCATCGACTCCAATCTCAATGCCACCTCAAGTCCTGGGATGGCTCCTCCAGCGCCCACCATCTTCCCTCCACGCTGTGGAACAGGCAAAGGCCAAAGGATGACAAAGGAGATTTCCAGATGCTGCTACCGGACACTTCTGCGGCCAGAATTTGACCCCAGGGTCACATCCAGATAAGAGAAGCTGGGAAATGTAGTAAAGACTAGCCCCATGTCCAGCTCGATGTTCTACGACTGCGGATATTGGGGGAAATGGTAGTAGGGGATAAACAGCAGTTTCTTCCAAAGAGAGATTTCAAAAAATGAAGTAAGAGGTGAGAATTCCAGAAGATGGGAGCATTTTGTGCAAAGTCAGAGAGGAGTGAAGGGCATCCTGTCGCCAGGAGGTGGCAAATACCATCCACCAGCTGGGGGCGGCCTGATTCAGCCCCGTGGAAGCTTCAGCGGCAGCATGAAGTGCATATTTGTCTCATGGGGGTGGGGGAGGAACTCACGATACCAGGACTCCTCTTACTTTTCTAGTCTCCTTACTTTCTGAATTTGGTGGATTCTGCATCTGTTAAGATGCTCGTGGTAGTGTTGTCGTTTGTTTTTGAAAGCACTTACTGCTCCGAGTTTGTTCTCCTCTCCAGAAGACTATTAGAATGACTCAAACCTCCACAAGGATGCGAACTGCAGACTGCTGGGTGTATGCTTAGCCTGGATTTAAAAAGCGTAGGGTTGCCAACGTTAGCTACCCCCAACCAGAGATCTACGCCAAACCGCCTGGCCCAAATCGGTCATCTGTGTCCTCTGCAAGACTGCATCCAAGAACACAAGTAAAACCGGCATATGACATTCAAAGGTGAGACGACCGAAGAGCCGTGATCGCATGCCAGATGAGCACGTCTCACAGAGCCAGGAAAACAGCACTTTGTGCGGAGTTATGATTGCTTCATTGCTTCGTTTCCAGTAAACTTGATTTGAAACAGGGGAGATCGTTCCCTTAACCCTGTCCCTAAGCCCTGATTCCAGAAAATAAACATGACGACATTTATCTGGCCCTTGGGTGGGTCTCAAAAGTTTTGGACAAACGCCTTTCTATTTTGCTGCAACCAAATGTCTAGAGGGAAGTGTGGTCAGCAATGGGGTGGCAGAAAATGCAAGCCACAGGAGTACTCAAGGTCAAGTGTTCTCGCCCATGAAGTGTGGCATCAAGGTGAATTTGTGCTCACTGTCGAAGAGTCTTAGGGATGGGAGCACATTCGTCTCTGAAGAAACCACCGGACAGGCTGCAAAATAGCCATTTTTTGCAATACTCAATGGAGAGCTCCTGAAGCTAATGGTACCTTTGGGGAAAAGCCTTTGGCAGAGACAGATGTGGCCAAACAGCTGGAATGAGTTACCTGCTGCTGAGAAAACTGCCGCTGGCCCCGCTCACACCGCAAACATCCTTATGCCCTCAATTGTTTTTTTGTTTTTTTTAAAGATTTTATTTATTGATTTGACAGAGAGAGAGAGACAGCCAGAGAGAGAGGGAACACAAGCAGGGGGAGTGGGAGAGGAAGAAGCAGGCTCCCAACAGAGGAGCCTGATGCGGGGCTCGATCCCATAACACCAGGATCACGCCCTGAGCCGAAGGCAGAGGCTTAACGACTGAGCCACCCAGGCGCCCCTGCCCTCAGTTTAAGAAGCCTTATCTACAGCAGATATAATCACCACTTCTCATTGTCGTATTCTAGCGTTTTCTCACAGCGCGGGAGCTTGCCGCATTAAAATCTTCGCTCTGGTACAGCTGGCTCAGCTCAGACAGCTGATCAGAAATGAAAGCTCGCTTATTCCTTTACCAGCTTCGTATGTGAGCATGAAATCATGGGATCAAATCCTCTAGAGGCCTGGAACTTTTCTGGGGACAGTGTTTCGTAGAACGCTCTGAGTCTGCTCTTGGGAATTACAATACAGGAGAATTAAGAACCACCTTCTTTTGAACATTTCCGCAGACATTCCTTATATGACCTTCGCTCACCGGTGCATTGACTGCATTCTTTTTGGCCTCTCCAGCCCCACCTCCCAGACATGTTTCACTGGCAAAAGCAATGAACAGACCAGTGGGATATGTGCTATCACTTAGAGTTTTAAAAATAAATAAAAACCCACACAATGATTTACATATAATTGCACCCCACCTAAGTTTTTCACATGGGATTATAATATTCAAGAACAGAGACACTCGCCGAAATCAGTTTGGGGTAGCAGGGAGCTGATTTAAGAAACAGGGCTTTTCTACTGAGCCATGCAAAAAGAATGAGATCTTGCTATTTGCAACAACACGGACGGACCCCGTCAAAGACAAATACCACAGGATTTTACTCATATGCAGAACTTCAGAAACAAGACAAACAAAGGAAAAGAGAGAAACAAAACCCAGAATCTTAAATAGAGCGAACAAAAGGTGGTTGCCAGAGAAGAGGTGGGTGGGGGGTGGGTGAAATCGATAAAAGAGATTAGGAGTATACTTATCGTGATGAGTACCCATTAAAAACAGGAAGGAAAAAGAAAGAGACATGGTTTTTCCATTTGCATGCACGTGAAGCTGCTGACTCAGGCCTTGGAGAAAGGGCCCCCCCCGTTTGAGGTCGGATCTGCCCTTTCCATGAATACTGTCAAAGTTTGAAATTTCTCTGATCCCTAGCTTCCTGACCTAGATAAAATGGAGGCCATAATAATAGTTAACATTATGATTATATTATGCTCTCAGAATGGTTGTTAAAATTAACAGGGCATTTTGTAACTTTTAGGGAGATGTTTAACAAATTAATCAAATGTGCTTTCGTTGTTTGGATTCTTTTTTTTTTTTTTTTAAGATTTTATTTATTTATTTGACAGAGATAGACAGCCAGTGAGAGAGGGAACACAAGCAGGGGGAGTGGGAGAGGAAGAAGCAGGCTCCCAGCGGAGGAGCCTGATGTGGGGCTCGATCCCATAACGCCGGGATCACGCCCTGAGCCGAAGGCAGACGCTTAACGACTGAGCCACCCAGGCGCCCCCAGTTGTTTGGATTCTACCCCAGATGGTGGGGAGGCGTCAACGCTAGATCCCCTGTTACTTACCTCTAAGGCCTGGGGCAAAGCCTCCTGCCCTTGACAAAAGATTAGCTGAGATCCCTGGAGTCATTTGGAGCAAATGAGCAGCTTTTCTCTTGCCCCTCCTCCCCCGCCATAGAGCTTTGCCTCCAGACCTTGGTCACACGCACTAAAGAATCAAGCCAACCAGGCACAATGAAGCTGATATTTTTGGTCCTCTGAAAACATACCCATTTGCAACTAAATAAGCTCAAGTTCATAGAAATTGGCATCTGAGTTGTTTCCAGGAAAAAAAAAAGTTTATAATCTGGCCAAACATATTTCTGGTGAAAACCCAGCAAGAGAAAAAAACGCTTGCCCACTAGGTAAGGAAAGAAGGGGGGAGTCCAGAGTCGATGTCAGCCTGACTGCCTCTGGCTTGAATAGGACAGCTTTCCCAGATTGCTGCAATTTGTGGATTGGCTGGCATGGACGTCAGCAAATCAGACTATTGGCATCTTTTTGTTAAATCTACCTTAGCTTTCTGGAGAGAAAACCATTAGGAAAAAAAAATAACGCATTTCCCCCTTTTGTTAGTTTGATTCATGCTCCAAGCTCCTCTAAACCATTAGGGGATGAAAATGTTCGTTAACACTAATCCCTCTCTTCAGATCTCCTCTCTGGTGGCCAAGTGAGGGTCTACCCCTTCTTCTACTTCAAGGAGAACTTAAGGAAAAAGTCGATGCAAAGGGCAAGAGGAAAAAATCTGAGCAAAGGCCAAATGATTAGATCTTATTTAATTACCCAAATTTTATTCTGAAGCAAAATTTTCAGCAAGAGATCTTGTTTTCACTTAGGGGCAATAGGAAAGAGACAACATGGTATAAACAGTTGACCAACCTTCAGTCATCCATCAACTAGCTTCAAAATTTTTGCTATTCTGGGACCTCCAAATACATGTTTAATAGGAAAAAAAAACAATGTGCAGAATAGCATGAATAATATACTACCATTTAGGTAAAAAAAAAAAAACCTATATATAAATACAGACACACACACACACACACACACACGCACACTACTATGAACATAATATATCCCTGAAAATACCAACAAGAATTTGTTGACTGAAGTTGTCCTTGTAGAAAATGTGAGGGGCAAAAACCAAGGGTATACCTTTCTGTAATTTTTGAATATTGTACCATTTGCGTATATTATCTGGTCAATAACCCTTTTTATTGAGATATAATTGACATCTAACATTGTATTAGTTTCAGGCATACAACACAATGATTCACTCTATGTATATATCGTGAAATGGTCACCACAGTAAGCCTAGTTAACATCCATCACGTCACATAGTTACAACTGTTTTTCTTGTGATGAGAACTTCTAAGATCTATTCTCTAAGCAACTTTCAAATATACAACACAATAGTATTAACTAGAGTCACCATGCCTGACATTACCTCCCCAGGACTTATGTACTTTGTGAGGGGAAATTTGTACCTTTTGACCACCTTTACCCAGTTTCACTGCCCTCCACCCTCTGCCTCTAGCAACCACCAGGATGTTCCCTGTTTCCTTGAGTTTGGTGTGCTATTGTTTTGTTTTGATTCCAAGTGAGATTATATGGTATTTGTCTTTCTCGGACTTATTTCACTTAGCATAATGCCCTTAACTTCCATTCATGTTGTCATGTCAGGATTGCATTCATTTCATATTCTTTTGTGTGTGTGTGTGTGTGTGTGTATATATGTGTGTATGTGGGTGTGTACACATATATCTCACATTTGCTTTATCCATTCATCCACTGATGAATACTTAGGTTGTTTCCATGTCTTTTCTACTGTACATAATGCCGCAATACACATGGGGGTACATATGTCTTTTTGAGTTAGTGTTTTCATTTCCTTTGGCTAAATACCCAGAAGTGGAATTGCTGGATCATATGGTACTATTTTTATTATTTTGAGGAATCTGCATACTGTTTCTCATAGTAGCTGGACCGTTTACATTCTCACTGACAGTGCACATGGGTTCCCTTTTCTCCATATCCTTGCCAACATTTACCATTTCTATCTTTTTGAGAATAGCCATTCTAACAGGCGTGAGGTGGTATCTCACTGCGGTTCTGATTTGCATTTGCCTGATGGTGAGAGATGTTGAGCACCTTTTCCAGCACCTCTCAAGTATCAAGTTGACCATCTGTATGTCTTCCTTGGAAAAATGTCTATTCAGATACTCCGCTTATTTGTTCACTGGATTATTTATTATTTTGCTATTGCGTCATATGAGTTTTTTATACATATTTTGGATATTAACCCTTTATCAGGTATTTGATTTGCAAATATCTTTTCCTATTCAGTAGGTTGCCTTTTCATGTTCTTGAGGATTTCCTTTGCTGCACAGAAGTGTTTCAGTTTGATGCAGTCTCACTTGTTTGTTGTTGTTGTTGTTGTTGTTATTTTGCTTTTGTTGCCTTTCTTCGTGGTGTCAAATGCAAAGAAATCATCCCTAGGAGCCAGGTCAAGGAGCTCACTGTCTATGTTTTCTTCTTGGCATTTTATGGCTTTAGGTCTTATGTTCAAGTCTTTCATCCATTTTGAATTGATTTTTGTGTGTGATGCAAGATAATGTTCCCTTTCCATTCTTCTGCATGTGGCTGTCCAATTTTTTCAGCATCATTTATTAAAAAGACTGTCCACTCCCTGTTGTACATTCTTGGCTCCTTTGTCGTAAATTAATTGACCATATATGTGTAGATTTATTTCTGGGCTCTCTATTCTATTCCATTATTCAAAAAATATTTTTAATAAAAAGAAAACTTTATATCACCACATATAGAAGGTAACTGTGCAATGGAATTAATACACTGTTTTCTGTCCTGCTCTATATTTGATAAAAGGGATGATGTGCCAATGTTAGAGGGGTGTTAAAGACTATAACCAGAGATTCTCCTTTATGTATTTGGAAATGTTGAAGAAAGAAATTGAGGGGAGCCTGGGTGGCTCAGTCGGTTGAGCATCTGACTCTTGATTTCAGCTCAGGTCATGATCTCAGGGTCATGAGATTGAGCCCCGCATTGCACTCTTTGTGCTGGGTGTGGAGCCTGCTTAAGATTCTCTCTCTTCCTTTGCCGCTTCCCCATTTTCTCTCCCTCTCTCTCTCTCAAATAAATAAATAAATCTTAAAAAAAAAAAGAAAAGAAAAAAGAACTCAATCGAGAATGAGAAGACAAGCCAAATGCTTGGAGAAAATATTTGAAAAAATAGATAGATAGATAGATCTGATAAAGGACTGTTTTCTTTTTTTTGAAATGTATTTTTTTAAAGATTTTATTTATTTATTTGACAGAAAGAGACAGTGAGAGAGGGAACACAAGTAGGGGGAGTGGGAGTGGGAGAAGCAGGCCTCCTGATGAGCAGGGAGCCCGATGCAGGGCTCGATCCCAGGACCCTGGGATCATGACCCAAGCCGAAGACAGACGCCTAATGACTGAGCCACCAGGTGCCCCAGTGTTTTCTAAAATATAAACAGAACTCCTAAAACTCTATAAGAAAACGAACAACCCAATCCAAAGCCTGGATATCTCACCAAAGCAGATATGCAGATGGCAAACAGGCATATTAAAAGATGCTTCACATCATATGTTGTCAGGGAAATACAAATTAAAATAAGATAAAATACCACTACACATCTATTAGAATGGCTGATTGGAACAAAGGTACCACTCTAAATAAAGGATGCTCATAGTGGGGGAGGGTGTGCTTATGCAGGAGTAGTGAGTACAAGGGAACTCTCCATACTTGCCACTCAGTTTTGCTGTGGACCTAAAACTGTGCTTAAAAACAAAATTTGTTGATCAAAAAAAAGAACTTGAAACATTTATAACCTTTTGACATTTAATTCCATGTCCATGCCCCACTTAAAATATTCAGCCTTTGGGAAACTCTAGTATCACAGAAAAGGCATTCAACTTGGGAGTCATGCTTTTGAGGCTTCGGTGCTCATCATTTTCCAAATCTATTTAATCTATTTACTGTTAATTCTTCTCAGACTTCTGTTACCCAAGGATTGAGCAGAACCAAATGAGACTATGCATGTGAAAATACTTAGGAAAGAATATACAGATAAAAGGAAATTTATCTCTAGGATGTCTTAGAGTAAATCATGCAAACTGTTCCTATAAAAAAAAAATTTGTCTCTGCGGAGTTTTTGTTTCCTCTTTTGTATCTTCACATAAGTATTTCTAGAAATAGGCTGAGAATGGGTAGAAGCCAGAGATTGAAAAACAGTTGTCCAAATCTCGCAATGAACCTACTTAGAGAATCAAATGGGTGAACACATTTCATCCTGGCAAAAGCAGAACAAAGGAGAGGAAACGTTACGCAGCAAGAATGGGGACTGTGCCGGTGGTTTGTATGACAAGACATGAGACTACCCTTAAATCTGAAAGGGAAGACGACAAGGCGGTGAGTGCCTGAGCCTAACGGGCATGGGGTTCAGGCTGCCATGCCATCCTGAGGCAGGATGCTGGGCTCCTCCTGGTCACGCCTTGAGCATGGCAGCCGAGAAACTCTGTCTTAAGAGGATTTATTCTTCTATCACCAATATAATCACATTTTGAGAATGATTGTTCTGGAAGAGGTTGTATCTGTATGACACCACAACCTCGCAGTCAACCATCTTAGACGATGGAAACAACCCGTATGGCTTTTTCTTGTGTTGTGTTCCATGAAATATATAGGTATTCACCAGGAAGAAAATGGATACCCATGGTCAAATAAGAACAATAATCTCTAAACTAAATAAAGGGAAACACTCATTTTATGGAAAAATATCTCAGAGACTTTAAGTAACGCACTTCTTACTTCCTAAAGGAATATAAGTAAGCAATGTTTTCCTCACCATGGGTCTTCTCTATTCCACCAATCTTCCCTTGGCCTTATTTTTTAGTGTAACATATATTAGCAATATATTTTCACAACTTGGAACTAAGTATATTGAGCAATACAGACCAAGATTGCTTGGGCTATACTGCTCTGAATCCCCCACAGCATTTTCAATAAATGGTGGAGGAATAGATAAATAATTTAGACAAGCCAGAATTAGCTTCTCTTCTATGACTGTTCTCTTAAAGAGTAAAATCTTTGAGGCCCCTTTCAAAAGACTATACAGAGATCTATTGTTTCATAAACAGCTTTAAGCATACTTATGCAAACACACACTCATACCGTATAAACTCTCATTTTCTTCCAAAGAAGAATGCACACACTGAGACTGCCCCCCCTATGATTTTCTATGACAGCTCTAAGAAATGTATCACAAGAGTAAGGTAACTCAGAGAGCACTCCACAGGGATCTTTAGACGTCATTATTTCTCGGCATAATTAAATCTTTATTAGATTAAACTGCACTTCTTCTGGACTTCTCGATAAATTTAGTACCCAGCCAACTTTTAACGCACCATTAGATAAGGCCCAAAAAGGAATTTAAGGAAGAATATCCCTTGCCAATGCGTTCAAAATTCTCAAATTTAGAAAGAATCCCCACAGACAGGTGCTGCGCCATGGTATCATGGCATGATTTTCAAGGTGTTTTTTTTCCAAATAAGAAAAGGAAGGAATCAATAGAATTAGCACGAGAAGGTTTTGGGCTGGCAAGGAAGTTGAAGGTAAAAATGGAAAGATTTTAAATAAGGAGGATGTGGTTTCTGACAACCCAGACATATTGGCCCAATTACGAAGCCAAGCAAAACGAGCAGAACTACAGCTCTGAAACTACAACACTCTCTTTATGATGCTTGGAAAATAAGTACAATGGCCTAAATGCTCCAGTGTTCATTCATTTATTAACCAGCACATATCCATGCCCCCACGCCAGCCCCTCCCTCCTGCAAAAGGATCGAACAAAACACAACATCCCCTCCCCCACGTCATTCCCGCTATACCTTGGTCTGAAGGTTACAGCACTTGAAGGAACAACAACTTAAAATTTAGCCAGAATTGACGAGCGCGAAAGGCTAGGGTCTGATGAACACTCAAGGCCTGCTCTGGCTTCAACCTGCCAGGGCATCATCAAGAACACGGCGCGAGAGCTTTGCTGCCAAGGGAGAGTACTCATTGCACACAGGTGTGGAAAAAAGAGCCGTAACCGTCTCACCAAATATGTTTTTCTTCAACAGCAAGTGAAACTGGCCAAAAACGTTGCTGGGAATCCAAAAAAACTCAGCAGGACTCTCCATTCACTGCGCAGCCCACTTCTCTCCACGTATCATCTGCCACCATCCAAGTCTGTCTAAGGTGATGTAATCACTTGTAAAGTCAAAATAGTCAACTCTGTGTGTGTGTGTCTATGAATTGACAGATGGTGTGAAATGGGTGTCCATAGTATTCAGTGAGTACCCCTGCTATAGGATTACCACATTGTATTAAAATCTGTGTTTCCGCTACACTACAAACTTCTTAAAAGAAAGGATCATGTCTTAGTCTCCCCTTTTACTCCTTCAAATACACAGCACCATGCTGGGCATGTAATAGGAATTTGGAAAATATCCGTTGAGCTGACCTGAAATGACCCGAACTTGTTCTTGCGACAGGGAAATGCAGGCCGATACATGCACCCAGAGGCTCCTTCCAGAAAAAGGTTGTTCCTTGTGTGACAGGAGGCAAGGGATAGGAAATCACAGCGGAGACTCTTCCGTGAGACAACGTGGGACTTCCAGGGTCTGGGGCTCCACCCACTACGGATGGAGCACGCAGAGCCCTCTTCCAGATAAAAGGGGAGCCCCTCTCAGATTCTGCCTTACTACACAAACCCACCTCATCCTTCCCAGCCCCCGCCGGTGCGTGGCTTTTCTCTAGAAATAAATTTTTGCTGGGCTCTGGCTCATTTTCACCTGTGCTCCAAGAGTTTGCTGAATGAACTTGCACACTGCTGAGCTGAAAGTGAGAGCAGTTATGCTTCCAAAACATTCAGTCCTTCTTAGAAGAGAGAAGCTCCTTTTTAAGAGTTGGAATTTTAGAGGTAGAATTTTATATACTTCGGTGCAATTCAGTAATGTTCCAGACAGGAGGCTGTTTATCCAGTCCCAAAGTCTGTCTTTTTAACATAAATGTACCTTTTTACCATTTATGACGACACTTCTAAAACTCAAGAAATGAACAGATTCCCTGTAGCCCGCGCACACACACACACACACACACACACTTCCCCTTAAGCCCCTGGTGTTAATTTTATTTGAATGTTAACTCAAATCTGTACAACCTTAAACTTACAGATCTAAAAGCCCTTATGCTCATAGTTCTTGAGCAACTACAAAAAAAGCTTTAAATTAAATACAGGCAAAACTTTGAGCCAATAAATTTTTAATTAGCCGTCCCAATCTGATGCGATGGATGATAGTGGGTTGCTGAGAGTTAATCATTTCTTGCAGTCTGAATCCGGAATCCGTATCTATTGGTAGGGGTCCTTTCGGGTTTGGCAGGCTTAAAACAATACATGCCATTTGATGACTCACTTCCTTCAAGCGGATTACTGCGAAACTTTCATTTACAAAATGTGTATTTGCATCATTTACATATGAAATTGACCTCTATTATTCTCGTATTAGCTCAAGATAATTAAATAGTACTTCTTGGCACAGGAGACACTGGATAGATAAACACAACCAGAGGCACTAAATTCATCCAAATAATCTATGTACCTGTCAGGATTTCTTTCAGTGGCAAATTTAAAAAATATCACCCAAATTGGGTCGTAGCTGAAAGAATCTTTGGCAAATACTCCTCATTGGTTCTAGCAGGTTATGTTCTCATCTCTGAGGCCAATGGAATGAAATGTACTGATCTCCACCAGAGATAAATGCCAAGAGCCATAGATGGCATGACTTTCACCCAAGATGTGTGCCTAAAAAAGAGAGAAGTGGTTTCTAAAAAGAATGGTCATGAGTATGCCATACAAACAACAATGAGTGTCCACTATAATCTAGAAGATGCTTATATTAATGTTTCAGATTTATTAAAATATGAACACAACATTTAAAAATTATTGTAAAGAACTCTCAGACCCTGCAAAGTGGCCCTTAGACACAGCCAGGATTTCCCAGACTCTTGTTTGAGAAACATGACCTAGGAGCCGTAGGATAAGAAAAGGGTGAAAAGAAACTCAAAACTTGGCATTAAAAGTTCAAGAAAGTAGGTCCAGATAAGCAGA
This sequence comes from Ursus americanus, assembly GCF_024610735.1. Lineage (NCBI taxonomy): Eukaryota > Metazoa > Chordata > Mammalia > Carnivora > Ursidae > Ursus > Ursus americanus. Next base: position 16,167,548 of record NC_142160.1, on the reverse strand, counting down.
AAGAATTCGACCAACCAAATGCCTAATAACATTCAGGAGCCCACAGGGGGAAGCCATTACTATCTTTTAGATAATCTGATCTCATAATTTATATAAATAAAAAAAGACGTGCATCCCTATCCTACCCTCTTCACATGAAATAGATTTTCACCAAATTTGGAGTTCATACTGGGACAGTCTTTCTTGAACCACAGGCTACACGACTTTGACGAAATCTGCTTTGGGTGGCTCTCTGGGAGGCAGATGAAGGAGACCACAGTCTGCCCAGAGAAACAGATGAACAGAGGTCAAACGACCGCCAATCAGAAGAGAGAGGCCATGGATCAAGAAAACAAACAGCAGTTTCAAATATGAGCCTTAAATTAAAAGTTACAAGAGCAAAAACTCTGTATAAGAGGTGGTGATTTGCCCCCACATATTTCTCTAATAGGTAACGCCCCCCAAGGCATAGTCCCAGCCATAGTGACATCAGTGGTCTATTTATTCAACAATGGTCAATTCTCTTGAAAAACACGGGGAGGCTAGACTGTAACGTGAAATAATGTGGCCTCAGTGACAGCACTCACGACTTTCCCAGGCAGGTGGAGTTAACCTGAGCAGGTGTGCACTCTGGGACGGAGGTGGGGTCAAAGTCCTGTTCTGTCTTCGTCTCTTTGGACTGACACTCAGTCTTAGTCTCTTGGAAACTGGTCCTATGTGGAACCTGAGGGTATCAGCAGCCTTTAATGGTTATGCATGGGCACAGCTGTTACCGCATGGAATCATCTAGGACTTTGATTTTTGTGCAGAATGGACATCTAGGTTGTTTCTATCTTTTGGCTTCCAGGCAGCCATGTCCCTGGACCACTTTAGATGCAAATGTGCTATTTAAGAGTTTCTACACCCTCCGTCCTTGTGAATTTCAATGATGTGCATTGTCAGCTGGGAGTCTGGTCTGGGTACCATTCCGGGTTCTCCTGATTATGCCAGTAGCCATCAGAGTAATGCAGGACAGGTGACTTAATGGTTTTGTGACTGAATTTCTCTGTGTTTAAAAGAGAATTCTGTCATTCACTTTGCCCCACTCATAGAGTTGGTAGGATATTAAATAAAGGAGATCTCAGATAAGAAAATGATGTAAAATTCATAGCAACCAATACACATGAAGCTCTACTCAATTATGCTAGTATTTCTTGACTATCCACCCTCTTCCTAGGACTATTACTGATTCCCCAGTGTGGCCCTATGTTGAAAGGCATCCAAATTCAAGTTCAGAAAATTATACTCGAAAAGGTGACCAAAACCAGAGCTTAAGCTTCGTGGCGATCTATTGAGGTTAACACGCATTTCCCACAAGCAGTCTAGTCGAAATGCATTTATATGTATAGCAAACTGGGGGGAAATTGAGCTCACTCTCCATTGTTACAATGACTACTGCAATATTGTTATTTTATTACTATACCTTAATTAAATTCCTCCTCCTGGAACTTAAAAACCATGAGAACCCAGACAGATTGAATATAGCAGATCATTAAGTCACCCTCCCTTTACTCATAGGATTCTGTTTTAGGGCACGAAAGGGACAATATTATAATGTAATTACTACTCTTAGCAGCAGTGAGTAATACAACCCATCATCCAAGCACCAGAAATTGACAACAACATTTTGTTATGCTCTGTGGCTGCAGGCTACCTCTTCTCTCCCCACCCAAGTCTAAAAATCCAATAATGTCTTTCATAATGGGGGTGATGTGGCTCAAGAAATATCTGTTTATGATTCATGCTAAGGAGTGAGCATAGCCTGCTACGTAGCAAGCCACTCTGCCTCAGAGGAAAACATGTTCCCTGTTGCATTAACTCAGCTCTGAGGCAAAGTATCACAGCCTGAGTAGGCAGCACGATTATCAGCTGGCCCTGATATCTCTTCCACACCAGAGACTGAAATGAGCTTCCCAATGGCTGGGTGAAAGGTATCACTGATGCCATCGCGCGGATGAGTAGCTGAAATAGAGCAACGCAAGATGGCGTACATCTTGGCCAGATACTTGCAATACAAGAAAGAAGAGGATTCTAGAAACCTAGAGTCTAATTGTAAAGTTAAGCAGCCAACAAAAACATTAGCTGTGGTCCCACTTTTTGGATCAAGTTCTCCTTCCAGTGAAGCCTAGCCCTCAGGGAAATTATGAAGTGAACAATTTTTTATATCTAGGGATCTTCCATTCCTCCCCTACGCGTAGCCTGTTTTTCTAATTGCCTGCCCAGGATCGTAGATCTCTACAGGCTTGCTTTCGGATGGCTGCCCTACACAGAAAGCAATCTGATAAATAGATGGACTCTTCACTCACTTTTTCATTCATAAGGGCATTTATGAAGCTACATTCTAAGCCCTGCAGTAGACTCTCAGCATTCGAAGAATGGTATGTTCATATCCTGCCTTTAAAATTCCATAGTCTAATGTCACATTGAGTAGGGCATAGCATGGTGGGGGAGTAGGAACGTAGTAGGTGGCACTGAAAAATAGAATATTTAAGAAGGTGGTAAGGAATGCTAAGGACAAACTATGTCAAGGCCTAACTCCTACCTGTTCATTGCTTCCATTACTTGCCAAACCACCAAATCAGATCTCAGAACCTAAGGCTTTTCACTTGGATCCCACTTCCATAACCCTCCTTCAACCGTTCAGCATTATTTGGCCCCTACTTACGGCAGGTACCGTGCTTTGGAGTGCTACATCGAGCCTGCCTGTGAGCAGTTCACTGTATAGCTGGGGAGACAGTTATACACAGGTAATTACTATATCCTTAGTGCAGTGAGATCGATATTGGAGGTTTGTACAACATGCTATTGGTAGGTGAGAGGGTGCAGAATAATTTATTCTCTCCATGGGAGTTAAGAAATGTTGCCCATAGCAGTTATATTTGGACAAAGTTTTAAAGGATGAGTAGGAAGCATTTAGCATGAGTGGGTAGAGGCATATTATATGTAAGATATAGGCATTCTTTTTAAAAATCTGAAGATTTGGCCACACCAGGCCCAGATTCCTGCATTTGGCAATAATGGCTGGCATTGAGGGGGGTTGTCTGAATGGGGCATGTGTTGAACTCAACCCATTTCATTTACTTACATGCTTAATCCCGTAAGCAATTGTATTTGAGATCCCTGGTCTATTGATGCCAGCCTGGGTCCACATGACAACAAGCAATCAATGGAGTCAGTCAACTATACACAACTATCACTTAATTCTGGTTTCCTTAAACAGAAATGTTTATTTGCTACTTTGCAATAACTGATTTAACATTTAAATAGGTACTTTTTGGCTGCATATACCCATGGTCCAGAGTAAAGAATTAAATATTGATAAGCAAAGCAATAGCAAAACATTCTGTCAATTTAAATTCGGTCCCCCAGAAAGAAAGAGCCCAAAAGTTCATGTGTCCCATCCTACCTCTACACATGTCAAATGCCATCTTCTTGCATAATATTTCATGGAGTTCTAGTTTAAATATATATGCACGTAGTAGGACTGGATCACCCTGGGGCTCTCAGCCCTCCACATTCTGGGTTGATGCAGTCCACAGTGGTTGTGCTAGCTGACAGCACAGACAGGTTCTCAGCAGCTCAAACTGCAACATCAGGCCTCTACTGGCCACGATTTAAATTCTGCATCAGAATGATCCCATAATCTTGTGGCTGATGGACCACACGGCAATGACATTCTGGGTTCCAGGGCATTGCCTCAAGTTAGATCTGAAGTTGTATGCATCTAAAAACTTCTGGGCAGCTGTCTACAGTGTGTGTGTGCGTGTGTGTGTGTGCACGCGCTCGCATGCATGAATATACCTTAGAATTCATACTGTTTCCATATTAAGAAGGTCACATGGGTGTGCTGGAAGCACTCCCACAGATCTTCCTATGAAGAGCTTACAATAGTTATAATATCCGAAGAGAGCAGCAGAGCTTGCTAAATTAGGTTTTGCCCAGCCCTGTTTCTTGATTGGGTCTGGCTAGACAAACAGTCTGATTTTAATGGTTGACTTCAAGACGTCCTCAGAGGGGAATAACTTGTACTGAGTCTACTATCACACTTTCATTCCCAGATCAACTCAGTGACTCTCCTCATTCCTTGTTGCTTTGTTTACTTTTTAAAAAATCATTCTTTCATGGAAGGAAAGCACTGGAGTGTGGTTTTGGTATTTTCTTTTTACAAGGATGTAGAGAGCAGAGCAAAAAGTGTGGTAATTTGACAGAGAGTTGAATCCAAATAATGGCTGAGAAGAGGTGTGTGTGTGTGTGTGTGTGTGTGTGTGTGTGTGTAATGGTCCTAAGAATAAATATACAAAAATATAAGAAATAGGAGTTAAGACTTTAGAGTATTCATTGCAAGTAATGGGCTTTCTAAGGAGCAGTTTTTAAATTTTCAGGAAGGGGAGAATATGTCTGAAAATTGTAGTGATTCCAACCATTCTGCCTGATTCATTTTGCCCTGAGTATACTCGTTCACTGTAATATTAGTCCCACCTATGTGGTTGGAGCCGCCAATTTGGATGATTTTATAGAAAGCCTCAAGCTCCATGACTGCCAAATTCAACTGAAGACCAAAGTTGTGTCTACATGACCAGGTAGAGTTAGAAACACACACACACACACAGTTGGTACATTTTTCCAATGCCTGTCTCTGTTGGGAGAAGCAGGATCCTTAAAAGGCTGGCCTGACCGTTCAAGAAGCTATCCTAACAAACCAGTGAACGGGACCAACTCAACAGACGTCACCCAAAGAGAGACGGAAAAAACGGGTGATTTGTACCAAATTCAACCCCCCCCAAGAAGTCACAGCCTGAAATCCAGTACAGTTATCTGTAATAAAACTCAATGATATTGATGATATAACTTTTAGCCATTCCAATATATGACTGCTAATAATAATTTTTAAATAATTTTTAAATAAAAAAATTTTTTTAATATTTTTTTTATATTATGTTAGTCACCATAGAGTACATCCCTGGTTTTTGATGTAAAGTTCGATGAATCATTAGTTGTGTATAACACCCAGTGCACGGGCAGTGCAGCTCTTTCTGACCATGGGTCCTGTCTCTGTGCTTTAATAAAAACACCTTTTTGCACTGAAAAAAAAATGTTTTTAAATTTTAAATTAGGAAAATAAATCCCAGTTATAGCATGTCTATATTTTTCTTTCTAATAAGAATTAAACTTATACTTTTATGTTCATCAGTAGAGTCTTGCATTTCATAATTTGCCCTTGATTTATTGTGCTTATTTTTAAGATTATTTCTTACCGTCACATTACTTTGTGCTGAGCAACATTAGAAAGAACGGTGTTTATCTACAGAGTAGAATGTATCACTCAACAATTCAAGTTGTTTGTTCAACTTAGTTTGAATCTGAGAATCGTGACATCCATGCTTTAAGAAGTTCCCCTGATAACAGAGCTGCTTTATCAAGAAACACAACTAATTAAAAGGAAAAAAAAAAAAAGATCACATCTGGAAACTACTAGAACTTACATGGTGCTCCCCCAACCCTGACTCACTGAATATAAGGGTAAAGAAAAACACATAGGCTCAGGCTTTAAAAACAAAACAAAACGAGCTTTCATTCTCTTTCTTTTCCTCTCTCTTTCATTAATACAATATTCATTTTATACATAAGACCTTAGATTTATTTGCAAAAGCATCATGTGTAATGAATTCTCATCTACTAGGGATCTGAGAAGACCATCTGGAAGAACAAGAGTGTACATGAGTGAGTAGGTCCCAACAGCTGGCATCAACGTGCAAACCTTCTGCCACTCTTTGGATTTTCACTGCTAAGTTATTGTATTTCTAAATACTCCATTGCTTCTTTAAATAAGCTTCCAACTTCTGGCTTTCCAAAACGTCTTTGAATTTATTTGTCATATGGCACCCAAACAACAAAAAAAAATGCAAACCCAAAAAGGAGTGCTAATTAAGTGTGGGAGTTGCAATGTTAAATGATTTTTTAATAAACATCGAATTTCTATATTCTCAAGAGAAGGCAGCCCGGCCCACTGGAAATAGCATGGGCTCTGAAGTGAAAAAGATGATGTGTTGACGCCCATAGTTGCCAGCCTTGAATTTCTTTTCTGTAAGACTGGGGTGATCATGGCTGCCTGGAGGATCTGTGGTGAGCGGTGAATGATACGGAAGATGTAAACCGTTAAGGCAACTCTGAAGTCTCACGTTAGAATGCCACAGAGAAGTGTGTGAAGTGAGCCTTCTTTGAAACCACAGTTTAAGACAATTCAAGAGGGTCTCTATTTCCCTCCAGTTGGCTGACGACTCCCATGGCAGCTCTTCTGGGAACCAAGGCGTAGGGGATGGGGAGGCCATGCTTTCAAAGGAGAGTTGAACTTCAGAGCTTAGAGAGAGTCACCTCATTAAGGCTTGGCTGGATCTGTGGGAAGATCCGAATGCCAACACACCCAAACTAACATAATAGTTCTCTGTGCCTTCTCTGAATACAGAGCTACTCTGGGAAGCAGGGGCAGGGGCTCTCACATTTTTCACTGATGAAAAAGGGCTACCCTTATGTACAATAACGGTCTGGGACTCCTGTGGATTCAAGGCTTCCAAGTTTCTTTCAGGGAGGTGTGTTCCCACACACCTGCTGAGAGGTCACTCTCAGGCAGAGCCCAGACCGCCTAGAATTTGGATTAGATAAACCCACTTGCCATTTTCCCCTTTCTGTTGGACTGGACATCAAGGGAGCCCAATGATGTAGATAGCAGACCAGTAGCCAGTGCCCTCCTTTCTGTGGAAACAACCCAGAAATCCTAGAGACTCATTACCATGAGAAGAGTTAACCCAAGTGCCCAGTCCAGGCAAATAGAATATTTTCTTCATACTGCTGAAGTCAAGAGGAAAGAAAAGCCTAACAGAGATGAGAAGCATTCCTGACAAAATAGAAGCAAATGAGAACCCAAGACGTTCTCATGGGAAGAATCAAACCAATAAATGCTTATTTAATGCTGGCTTTGTAACCAGCACTCAGCAGAAAAGGGAATAAAAAGTATAGGTGAAGTCCCTGCCTTCAAAAATATTATAATGCAGATTACAATCTCAAAGAACAAAATTTCCAAAACCATTGAAAGTGAAATAACAGTGCATCGTTAATAAAGTAGGAAGACTGATGTTAGGGAGATGGGGGAGAGTATGAGAGAGGGGTGAACAGGTAGATGACAGATAGATAGATAGATAGATAGATAGATAGATGAGTAGATAGCTGATACATGACAAAGGCAGAGAAAAATGATAGCAGGAGAGAGAGAAGTGATAGAGAGATAGATGATAGGTAAATAGGTAATAGAAGAAGAGAGATGGATGGATGATAGATAAATAGATAATAGAGGAAGGGATAAATGTTAGAGGGGGAAATAGATGATGGATAGATGACGGATGGATGGACAGATGGACAGACGGGTGGATGGATATGTAGATATTAGCTATTATGTGCCGTATATTGATGTACACTTTACATATGTTTAATATCAATGGTCACAGTAACTCAACACGTACTTATAAACCTTTTACATATTTACAAAAACCAAACCTTGGAGAAGTTTAAAAAAGTAATGGAGGATACATGACCAATGAGGGGTAGAGCTGGGATTTAAAGCCACGTATAACTGGGATTTAAAGCCACGTATAACTCCAAATACTTTTCTGGAGCTTAAATGATGACACGCTTCTTTTTACGGTGCTGACAGGTGGCACAGTGCCAGGTATCCAGCTCTACTGATCCTTAATGATTGGCATATTTCTGCTATGTAATTTTATTGCAACTGTTTCATGTTTGTCCCATTTTTTTTGAAAGAAGGAGGATCTACATAAACAAATTGCATTAAACTGACTCCAAAGCTCATGTTCTGTCTGTTGTGTCACATTTTGCATTAAAAAACAGCTCCTAGCGAGAACTGAAATCAAAAGGCAGAACAAGGTGTATTGCCAACTACACTGTTAAGACTAAAATTAATAATAATAATAATAATAGCCATAAACAGTCACGAAAGAGAGAGCTTTCACGCTCATTCTGAAGGATTGAGGGAGAGAGAGGTGCGATTCCAATGGGATCACTAAAAGGCTGAGAGAAGCAAAAGAGAAGCAGAAGAGACCCTTTCCCACATAGCTAGTAAAAGTCTCAAAGAAAATGAAATTAGAATCAGAAAGGAGAAATTAAATGCCAGCAAATAAAAACAATTCAAGCTTGCTGCATTGTCTTCAAAGTCATTAAGTTTCACTTCTTTGGGGGGGGGGTCCCTGTTTAATGTTGGTTGAATTCCAATCGATAATCAACATTTGTCGAATTCCAATCGAAGGTTTTCCTTTCCTTCCCCTGACAGCCTGTCCTGCTAGCAACAACCGACCCTAAAGTTAGAGTAGCAGGTGGTCTAGCCATTTCCAGGGCAAAGGAATTGCAGCTGTGTTCATGTACGTCACCCTGATGGCTTTACCTGTAAAGATGCATTTTGGGAAGAGCCCTTCTGGCTGAGAATGCTTGAGGTTTCTCTGGAAAATGAGATAAAGCTTTCCTTCCCTCTCCTTAAGGCTCTGCTGAGAATTCTGTAATGCCAGGAAATCAGCAAAATGGTGCTGATAGCCTCACTTTCTCCACTTCGTTCTACTTCCCGACTGGACTTGGCTCTGCAGGTGGCGGACAGAGGCATTTGGTACTGTCACAGATGCTCCCCCATATGCTCACTATCCCCACAGGAGAACAGCCCTCAGAAGCATGGTCTCTCCTATGATCTAGTGATCGCACTACTAGGTGTTTACCCAGACGAGACAAAAACACTGATTCGAAGGGATACCTGCACCCCGTGGTTTATATCAGCATTGTCAACAATAGCCAGATTGTGGAAACAGCCCAAGTGTTCATCGACTGATGAATGGGTAAAGAAGATGTGGGCTGTGTGTGTGTGTGTGTGTGTGTGTGTGTGTGTGTGAAGGAATATTACTCAGCCATGAAAAGGAACGAAATCTTGCCATTTGCAATGACATGGATGGAGCTAGAGAGTGTAACGCTAAATGATATAAGTCAGAGAAAGGCAAATACCATATGATTTCACTCATATGTGGAATTTAAAGAGCAAACGGGGGAAAAAAGAGCGAGAGTGACAAATTCAAGAAACAGACCCTTCACTACAGAGAACAAACCAATGGTTACCAGAGGGGAGGTGGGGGGATGCGTGAAATTGGTGAAGGGACACTTGTTGTGATGAGCACATGGGGATGTATGGAATCTTGAATCACTATACTGCACACCTGAAACTAATATTACACTGTAGCTTAACTAACTAGAACTTAAATAAAAACTTAAAAAAAAAAACAAAACTCGCTTAGCCTCCAGGTGCGATCTCAGACAAGAAATAGTAAGGGAGCCCACAGCCCCTGCGTAAGCCTGTGTGATTCTCCAGATGCCAGAGAGTTTTTCTCATTTATAGGTTTCATGACTCTGCCAGCATCTGGCAACTCCTTCTCTCAAAGGGATTTTTTTCCTCATCATTGCTACTGTCAAAAAGCATTCATTAAACATTCCTCTGCGTGTGGTGCGGGTACAGCAGAGCACAGGGCCATTTCTGTTTGAAGTATGGTTCTGTGGGGCCAACTCATTGACCCTTCTTCCCTTCCTGTGATAAACAATGAGTCCATTTCTACTGCCTACAGAGCCAGAGGCCAGAGAACGAGCAGCCTGAACAAAAAGTCTTTACCACAGGCCAGGAGAATGGGGCTCTCTTCTACCTGGCACCCTAAAATAGGTATGGCACATGAAAATGCTTGTCATTTACAGTTTCAAAGGGCCCACCCTCCAAGATGGAACTGGAGAGGCAAGGAAGCAGGGAGAAGTCTCTTTCCCTAGTCTTTTTCTTCACTTTTTGTCCTTTCTTCACTGACTTTTAAAAATTATGTAGTAAGGAGGGCACATATTGCATGGTGCACTGGGTGTTATATGCAACTAATGAATCATCGAACTTTACATCGAAAACCACGGATGTACTGTATGGTGACTAACATAATAAAAAAACATTAAAAAAAATAAAAATTATGTAGTATTTGATACATATTAAAGAGTGTGTGTAGCAAATATACAAATTAGGAACATAGTAATACAAAGAACATATATGAACCTGCCAATGATCTTAATACTAGGCTTTACTCTGAGCAGGGAATCCACCTGTGTGCTTTGCTCCTTCCCTACCTTACGCCTTTCCCTCCAGAGTTGAACATGGCACTGAATTTGGTGTTAATCATTGATTTGCCATACAGCTTTAGTACCTATATTTATAAATAAACAATATATTATTTATTCTTCATTGGTTTTGAACTTTATATAAGGAGACGCGGTTTGCATTTCCCTGCTTACAAATGAAGTTAAACTATCTTTTCTTACACGCATTTGCCATTCATACTGCCTCTTCAGTAACATGTCTTTTCCTCATTTCTTCTGTTGGGTTGATGATCTTTTTTAAAAATGATTTGTAGAAATTTTTAAGATATACAGATGGCATTACTGGTCATCAAGGAAATACATATCAAAAGCACAAAGAGATATCACCTCACGCCTGTAAGAATGGCTCAAATCAACAACACCAAAAACAAAAGGTATTGGCAAAGAGGCAGAGACAGGGGGACCCTCTTGCACTGTTGGTGGGAATACAAACTGGTGCAGCCCCTCTGGAAAACAGTATGGAGGTTTCTCAAAAAGTTAAAAATAGAGCTGCCCTATGACCCAGCAATTGCACTACTAGGTATTTACCCAAAGGGACAAAAATACTGATTTAAAGGGGTATATGCACCCTGATGTTTACAGCAGCCTTATCAACAACAGCCAAATTATGGAAAGACCAAATATCCATCAATTGATGAATGGATAAAGAAGCTGTGGTATGTATAAACACATATATATACCACAAAGTATTATTCAGCCATCTAAAAGAATGAAATCTTGCCATTTGCAATGACCTGGATGGAGCCAGAGAGTATCATGCTAAGTAAAATAAGTCAGAGAAAGAAAATTCTGTATGATTTCACTCATATGTGGCACTTAAGAAACAAAATAAATGAGCATGGGGGAGGAAATGAGAGGCAAACCAAGAAACAGACTCTTAACTATAGAGAACAAAGTGGTGGTTACCAGAGGGGAGGCGGGGGGGATGGGTGAAACAGGTGATGGGGAGTAAGGGAGGCACTTGTGATGAGCACTGGGTGATGTATGGAAATTTTGAATCACTGTATCATACACCTGAAATTAATATTATACTGTATATTAACTGGAATTTAAACAAAAACTTGGATTAAATGATTTGTAAAAATTCTCTAAATAATCCAGAAATTAGTCCTAGTTCAGTTATATGCCAGACAAATCCCATCTCCTTGTATTTTCATTTACTTTTTGGTGTCTTTGATAAACAGAAGTTCCTAAGTTAATGTAGTTGCATTTTGAAAAATTTGAGTTAGTGCTTTGTGTGTCTTATTTGAATAAATGTTTTCTTACCCCAAGATGTAAATTGTCCTACACTTTCTATGAAAAGTTCTGCCATTCAATATATAGGCTTTCATCCAACCAGAATGGAGTTTCTTTATGATATGGAGTAGAACTCCTCAAGCTTAATTTTTTCCCATATGGATAATCAATTCTGTCAGCACCATCTCCCGACAGCTACTTCCTTCCCCAGTCATTTGCCAGGCCTCCTATCCTATCCCACCTGTGGATCGGTTTCTGAGCCGCCTATTCTCCTTAGCCCAACTTGTAACTGCATGCGGATTATAACTCCACGTATGACACTGATTACAATAGCTTTATGCCTGGTTATCTGGTCATGCAAATCCTTCCATGGTTTCCTTCTTAAGCAGAGTCTTGGTTCTCCTTGGGACTATGTTCTTTGATTTAAATATGAGAATTAGCTTGTCAAGTTCCTTAAAAAAAAAACACTTGGGATTTTAGTAAAAATTGTCCTGAATCTATAATTCAATTTAGGAAGAAGGGACAACTATATGATATTGAAACATTCCTATATGAAAATGGTATATTTTTCTGTTTAGATCTTCTTGGGGACTTTTAATAAAGTTTTATTGATAAACGAGCAATGGTTTTCTACTTACAGATCTTGCACATCATTTGTTAGGTATATATTGGACCCCATTTGTTTGTTGCCGTTGGTATCTCTTTTTGTATTATATTTCTATTTGCTGCTGGTTTTAGAAGTGGAATCCTTTTTTTTTTTTTTTTTTTAAGCTTACTACACTGGCAAGGAACTTTATTCCTCTGATGACACAGCCCTGAAAACCGCAGAAGGTGGTATGCACGTACCTCTGATGTGAATGTCAGCCTTCAGATCTCTGCAGGCTTTGCAAGCACATGTGAAGACCTTGCTCCCTGTTCTAGTCTCCCACCCTCTCTTTGAGACTGCCAAGATTTGTAATAAATTCAGGAATGCATCTGAAAGTATTTGCTGTGATTTCTTTGGGACGTAATTGTGTTTAATGAGAATGTCTCCCAGGGTACTGATCGAAAATGCCAAGAGCCTATCTCTACCTCTTGATCCCCCTGTTTTTCTAATTCTCTGCAATCTGGCTTCAGTCCCCTTTGGTCTAACCATCTAGGAATTTCAACTGACACTTGTTGGCAAAACTAAATATTTATTTTCATTTTTCTCTTAGTTCTCTGCATAAATGTGTTGTATTTATTATACCTTCCTTCTTGAAACTCTCCCCTTCCTTAACATCAATGATTCTGTTATCCCGACATAGTAAATAATATTTCAATATAACTGGTTCTTCTGGTATTCACATTTGCTAGACTTGGGACATCTCGTCCCATATCACAGCAAGATCAGACCAAAAAATATATATTCTGGGTTTCAGAGTTTCCAAAGCAAGGCTCCAGGTATAAGACAAAGGTAATTGGAAAGTTATATGAATAGGAAAGCCATTCTTTCTCCTACTCTTTGATAAACTGTCTGAACCATGGAAGGTGGAAAAAGAAGAGACAATGAAGAAAACTTGGAAGACCCCATAATGGGAGACTAGGTAGACCAGAAAGAGCAAGTAGGCATGAGTAGAGTCACAGCCAGAGACGTCAGGGCCCGCTCTTGAGTGCCACCATCCCTCATCAGCCCCAGAGAGTATGCGCGAGTCCTGCCTGTGGCCCAGACCAGCCAGTTTCCATTCCAGCAGGTAACGTACATCACAACCCTTGTCACTGGTGTGGATTCCATCATAGGCAGCCATCACTTTACTTAGGATCATTCAGCAGGGAAGACACCTGCTTCTGCCTCAGAGCTTAACGCCTTATATAAACAATGCTTTTTCCTTTTTAGGAAACCCAAGAGCTACCAGAGAAAGAGGAAGGTTAGGACACTGAGAACAATGACCATCCTGCTAATAGTAATCCTATCCTATCAGCCCTGGGGTGGTCTGATCATGGAGCGGCCAGTGAACACTCCTCCCAGGCAGGGAGCAAGGTGAAACGCACTTCCTTTTCACTGCACCCCTGCTCTCTGACTATTCCTTCGTGTTCTCTTTAACCTGGTTTGCTTCTCCCTCCCATCACCTAAATGCTGAGAGTTTACCTTTGGTGATCTCCATCTCCATTCGCTCTCCCTCGAACAACTCATCCATAGCCACACCACCATCGCATGTCACAAGTTCTAGAAGAGACACGTGTTGAAAAGGTAACACGGAATCACAGAGGAAGGGAGCTCAGGTTTGCCTTCTAAGACAATTCAGACACCTTCCCAGAGAGTAAGTGACAGATGATCCTCAGGGGCAGCCACACTCGCAGACATACAGCTTAGTGCCACCAAAGAGACAAGGCAACAGCAGTTGCTTGACAAAACGAGGGACCCATCTGTATGGATAATTGCTTGGTGACTACATTTGATATTTTATGAATATTTTCTCATCCAGTTTAGGAAAGCCTTTCTAGAGTCTTCCTAAGCCGCATCAATAGGATTATAGCTGGCCATCAGTCTTGAGACTTTCTGAAAACTGAGCGTGAAACCGGCTCCCTGCTCCAACGTAGTAACATAAAAACCCACCCATCCTGAGCGGGTGCCCGAAGGATTCGGTGCCAAATAAACCAGACAAAGTCAGTTGAGGCATTCTCGGCTCTGTTCTCCCTTTGAATCGAAGCGTAATGAACCATTTTCCAAGTCATGGAATAAATCAAACTGCATTAAAAAAAAAAAAAGAACTCTGTGGCCATTTTATAGTTACAATAACTTTCCCAATATTTTCATGACTTGGAGATAACGGAGAAAACGGAAAGGGCAAGTGGATTCTCAGGTCATTAAAGTCCACGCTAGAGTCTATCAAATGCCTCTGAGATGCGTGTAATGGCCTCCGGTAATATGCACCTTGTCATGTTTTGTTGCCAAAGCTATTCGTGACTCCCCACTGGTTCTTATCAGTCTCCCACTTGCTACAACAACACTGAACTTGGTGCAGCCCTGACATTTGCAACAATACCATTAGTTGAAAACAAGACAGGGTACAGGGCCTCAAAATTTCAGGGAAGCCACATTTGCAGGCTGAGTATAGAAAAGAGGGGGGTGGGAGGGTTATTACCAGGAGATCGGCTCATTAACGTCCCATCCGTATTACCCGAAAGCCCATATCTCATGAGTTCTCTTCATGCTGCAGCACCCCCTTTCATGCATACTTACAGACTTGTATCCCCCCACATACAGACACATTGCAAGGAGCTTAAAAGCATCCAAAAGGCTCTTCCGTCAGACAGATGTATTAGGGAAAGCCAACATCCGGCATAAAGCACTTCTGGATTACACAGCACGTTTATTCATCGCAGACAAGCTGTACAGCAAGTGTATTTTGCATTATCAGTGAATCCCGCAGGTGCTGAGCCGAGCCAGGGGCAAACCCAGCCCCAGACTGGGGAGCTTTCTCTGGGACAGGCCTTCCAGACCCCACTCCCTGCACACACGAACACACCAAAGCTGTGGTTGATCACAGAAGTTCAGATCCTTGGATTAGTAGACTATAAAAATTGAACGTGGGACCATAAAGGTACTTGGGATGACAGAATATTGATTGGAAGTCAGTGCCATTTATCTGATAGCATTGAGGCAGTCCCTTATTTTTTAAATGTGATTACCAATATGAAGGAGTTTTGTTATCACTAAGCAGCAATTCATTGAGACAAGAGGTAGATAACTGACACTTTCATAACCTGTTAAAGCTATTAGTCACTTTTGCAGTATTTTAACTCCAAGTGACCTCTCACAGCTCTTAAATGAGCATCTTACTCAATGCGTAAGATGAGCGTTAAATGCGCTTCTCAACACAGACTGGCCGAGTCCCACAGTGCAGGGCCCCAGACAGAGATCCCACTGAGTGTAGCAGTTGCTACATGAATCTGTTAGAATGCTTTCAGACTCAAATGAGAACATGAGCGAGATGTGGCTTTAACCATAGGAAAATTTATTAGCTCCCATCTAACATCAGTTAATGAATGGCTTAAAAATAAGATCAAACCTGCACCTTGCCTTTTTTTTCTGCTACCCTCAGCACGTTCTTTCTTGTCCTCTGCCTCTGTCCTTCACGATCTCAAAGTAGCTGCCGCCGTTCTGGCCATCATATCCTCACAAGACTCCACCCAAAAGCAAGAAGGGCAGTCTGTCCTTTTATATCTCATTTTATCAGGGAGGAAACCCTTTTCCAGAAGCCTCTCAGCAGACTTAGCTTACATCATGTTGACCAGGATTAAGTCATGTGCGCGTGCTCTTTCTGCAAGGGATGCTGGGAAAACAATATTGACCATCGCCAGCTCCTAGAGGAGAAATGAATACTGGCAAAAAGTTGTATGGGGCGGACCACCATATCCCTCCTTCTGAATAGTTCTCATTTTTCTCTAAAAAGAAAATCATAATAAAATAAAGGAGGAAAAGAAAGAGAAGAAAATCACTGGCCAAAATACAATTAATACATTTCTCCTTGGATTGGTTCTAATTTACATATTCTCAGACTGCTTCACTTTTGGTTCTTTTCTTTTCTTTTTTTATTTATGTCTCCTCCTGGCCATCCTGTCCTCTTCCTTTCCCTGATAATGATCGGTGTGATAGAGGATTCCTGGAGGAGAGCAGGAGTTCTGGCTTCAACAATCAGCCCCACCCCTCACTAGCCATGTGGTCAGACAAGGCTCCTGGGCTCTCAGCTCCAGCTAAATAGATCATATTCCCTGCTCTACCTATCTCTGGAAGGAATCGTGGGGGCCAAACAAGGTAAGATGTGTAAAACTGTTGTAAGCTGTCGAGCATGGTGCATATTTGGTGAGCTGTTGAGATATCCAAGGAACCTGATTTACATTGGGAAACACCTACACCTTGAATGGCCATTCTCATCCACCACACTGAGCTCATTTTGAAAAGTAAAGTTCTTAATGCGAGTCAGAGATTTCCAAACATTGGTTGGAAGGAAGCCAATGTGTTCTCAAGTGAAGAACATTCGAGTAGCTGTACTTTTGGGTCTCTCTCCCCCGCCCCTTGCCTATATTAGCCTGGACAAGCCGGGAGAGTTAATTAGATAAGAAAGACCTACAATGGAGTTGGCTACAACTGGAGAAGAGATGGTATGGATGGTCAACTATTTTGACCTGGGAACCCTCTTTCCAGAAGGCTTCTCCTCCACCCAGCCCTTCTGCATGACCCAAGCAGCTCGCTCAGGACACTCCGCACCTCGAAGGCCCAGGACCCTAAGATGGCCTGATGACTGGGCTTCCATGGAGCATGGCTGACCTTAAGCAATGTCATGAGTTCTATTCAAAAACTCAGGGTGGCCCTTCTCCTTTGAGCACTCGCCAACCATATATTTTAAATAGGTGTAAATGTAAACTACTACCTACTAGAAAGACTGAGACATAGGCCTTGCCCTCTGTACTCTGGTGGGGGATTCTATAAGCAGACCCCTCAATCCCAGTTCAGGGCATAATACAGCAAGTACCAAGAAGCACCCCTAGGGTTCACACATCTGTACCAAAGTCAAAGCCAAATGGAATGGATCCAGGCAAGGAGCATCAAGAAATGGTATTAGAAAGATGGTGTCATGGGGCGCCTGGGTGGCACAGCGGTTGAGCGTCTGCCTTCGGCTCAGGGCGTGATCCCGGCGTTATGGGATCGAGCCCCACATCAGGCTCCTCTGCTATGAGCCTGCTTCTTCCTCTCCCACTCCCCCTGCTTGTGTTCCCTCTCTCGCTGGCTGTCTCTATCCTGTCGAATAAATAAATAAAATCTCTAAAAAAAAAAAAAAAAGAAAGAAAGATGGTGTCATTTTTCTAGGTGGCAGTGCTGGAAGAAACAGCATAAGCAAAGGTTCGAGCTGGAGAAGCAGGATCATATTTAAGGAAGGGAAGCTAATGGAGGACAGAGGAACAGAGAACAGGCAGATTATGAGGAGGCTGGGGTCACAGGCCAGGGTGTTGGGTGTTAGGCTCTTGTTTTCACATACCCCTTCTAACAGCTTCCCCTTTCTTCCCCCTCCCATCCCTTCAGAATCGTGCATTCATTATCCTCGCCTGGCTCCCTCTCTCACCAAAATTGCTATCAGGGGAAGATCTGATATAGATGATTTATGGTTGGGCAAGACTTGAAGGCAGACTAATACTTCATTTTAAACCTTGGCTCAATTATAGAGTCAAAGGCATTGTTTCCTATCAAAGGAATTCCAGGAACCAAGATGAAGAGACACCACAGCCCTCAGCCGACCGCAAGCCAGTGAGACGAAAGAAATATCTGAATTCCAGCCCCGCTTACATGATTTATTTGTTGTACGGGCAGGTCATCTCACCTGTCTTCGCTTCAGTATCCTTGTCTGTTGTAACAAAGTCCTGTTATACCTACGTCACGGCACTGCTGTTAGGGCTCATGAAACCATTCCCAGAAAGACAGAAACACCTGGGCTACAAGGATGCTCACTCCCTTCTGGAATCTCTGGCGGCTCACAGGCGCCCTGGTGTCATTCCCACCACAGAGCTAAGGGCTCAGCTAGGGGAGCGCAGGGAGCTGCACAACCCTTAGGACATTCCTCCTCTGGCTTAACCTTTTTCCCCAACCAGGGTTTCGCAAACGCACCGGACTCTGGCCTGGGCTGGCCCAATCTAGGCCACCTGGCCCTGGGGCTCCTTAGGAGGGGGGCCCGTGACAGATAATACACTGAGATCTCGTCCCCACATAGGTGCTGAGTGTGGGAACACATCATCCAAGCAGGTACCAAGGAGACTCGAACTCAGATCCTGACCCGCTCTCCGGTCCCAGCTCTAACCTTGCCTACCCGTGGGAACTGGGATCATCGCTCTGCCCCTCTGAACGTCACCTCTTCCGTGACTTGGTCCTGTCCACCTCACAAGCCTCAGATGCATTTCGCAAAGCACGCTGTTACTATGATTCACTCTGACGGAAGAGCCTTCGGACGCTCTTTGAAGCACAAGGTGTCCTTTGAGGTCTTTCTCAAAGGCTGTGTCCTTAATGGCATCTTCCCCAGCACCCCCACCCCCCAGCAGAATTCCTTTCCATCCCACGCCCTCTCTACGTACTTCGGCACTTCCTCTGACACACGGCACGGCATCCTCTAATTAAATGCATCTGTGTGCCTCCCATGGAGGTCCTTGCAGGTCAGCGGGGTCTACATTTTTCACCTTTGAATCTCCAGGACCTGGCACTGGCCTTGCACGTGATGTTGGCATGGGGAATAGTTGCATGAATGAAAGCGTTTTAGTCTGGACTTCCTTTCTGCCTAGAGGACACCCCAGGCTTGGAGACAGGACACTGTCTAGATGCTTGGTAAAGGCTGGGCTCGGAGCACCAGAAGGCATACACGAGAATATTAGGAGAGAATGGAGAAGTCGAAGGCAGCGTGAGGTACGTCATGTTCGGTCTTTGTCCTGAGGGCTCGAAGGCAAAGATGTACTGACACCCTTTTGTTTTTTCCTATCTTAGACACTGTGTCCCTGAAATATTTTTAATTGAAATGCTGGAATTAGAAATGAGGCCACACGGTTATAGTGACGGGGCCACTCCGAAGTGCCGATACATTACTGAACGGCACACACCGTTGCTCGCTCAGGCTCCATTAACCACACGATAGTCTCCCCCACAAATGCCAAGAGACAGAAATGAGATACTTTCATTGTCAAGCAGAGGAATGTGAAGCAGCTAACCAAAAATTTTGCTTTTTCGCCCCCTCCCCTCAATGTGATCTCAAGACGGAATGTAATCCAGGATTGAAAATGGAACAATTGAACAGTGTTTGCTTCCAAAGCATGAAACATGCAAAAATGTAGTCTGAAGAATGTGGAGCCAGGCGGGCAGCAGGGGTCCCCAGCCATTCTTGGGTGCTTTTTTGGGGAAGTATTACTGAGCTTCAGCTGAGCTGGGCAAAGTCTCCGTAATATTAACATCACTTTTGCTTCATTGCTTTTTGTAGTAAGAACATGGCGTAACGGTTTGTAATGCACAACGTTGTGTCTGAGGACATGGTTTGTTAAGGAAGAAATGGTCACTGACGTGTCTCTTATAACCAAAAACCACCAGGGCAAACAGAACAGTACAAATGATTCTGAAGGCTATTGAGAGTTGAAACAAACGGATATCCGTGCCTCTGGTTGGGTTGCTGTGCTTTGTAACAAAATTGTCTCCTCAAGAAGAATGTGTGTTGTTTGAGGTTAGGAGGACATGCCTCCAAGCTTCTGTTCAACAAATCATAGCTCTTTTCTCCATGTGCAATTGCTAGATTTCAAGAAATAATTTGACACCACTACAGATAGGCGAGGCTTCCATTATTAAGATGTCTCGTTGAATCAGCACAACAATGTTATCAGATACTATTATTATGTCCATTTTTGGACAGCTCATCATGTCCTAAATTGAGGTTTAAAGAGTCAATCTACCAGCCTCAATGTCACACAACTCGTAAATAGAAAAATGAATTTTCTAACTCAGGTCCAATGAACTCCAAAGTCTGCCGTTCCCATTTTACGGAGAAAGACACTGAGGCCGACGGAAGTTAATAATTAGACCACAGCTGCTTATACTGAAGAGCTGAGATGCAAAACCAAGTGCACCTGCCTCCAAGGCCCGCCTCTTCTCCTGCTGCATTTACCTGGCTTTCGTAAGATCCTTTAAGTGAGTGGATTCAGGTTGGCAGCCCCCAGCTTTCTCTAAAGCTTCAGCCTCTTTGGGTACTGAGTGCCCCACAGGCAGCCCAGTGGGCTCCTAACTGCTGCAGAAGAGAGCCTTTGTCATTCTCACAGTGCCAGACAGTTGTGCCTCCGCTGGGGTCAAAGGTCTTGCCGCCTCCACAATACGAGAAAGACAGCTCGAGTAAGTCTGCAAAGCCTGGGAATCTTATCAGAGACACTGATGTTCCTAAGTCCATAATTTACCCTCAGAGAGTCCTTGACCTTCTCCCAGGTATTTAAAGAATATGTTTTGGCAGCTTACTCTGTGCCAGTACCAAGGCAGGCTTTAGGGACCTAAAAAAGATGGAGATAGACCCTTCCCTGAAGTATAAAAATAACAGGCAACACTTATGGGACATTTAGTATGTGCCAGAGGTCCTCCTAGTGTTGTGCATGCATTAAGTCCCTTAATCCTCACGCACCCCGTGATCGGCATACCCAATGGTCTCATTTTACAGGTAAGGACATTGAGGCACAGACCATTGAAGTATAACCTCCACACTGTCCAGTATGGGACACAGACAAGTAGATAAACCTCGCTGGTCCAGTGTACGAAGTGCCGGGCCTGAGGTCATGCAGGATGATGTGGGCTCTTAGCCCAGACTGGGAGTCAGGAAAGTCTTCCCGGAGACCAAAGAATCAGGCAGAGCTAGCCAGGGAATAGATGAGGCCAGAGCATTTGACATAGCAGGGACAGCATGTGTGAAGGGGACGACAAGGCACCCGCAGATTCTGGAAAAGTCTGCATTGCCAGGGCCTGAAATCCTTTTCAAACAATAGGAACCAGAGACTTTTTGAAGTCATGAACATAACCTAGACTGCAGCAAATCAAAAGTAGGAGAGCGTAGTTAACGTTCCATTTTCCCACAATAGCACTTTTGAAAGAAAGGGTGGCTTAGTTTTTCTTCCTTCAACTCAGATTAATTCTGGGAGGTCCTGTTTTACCTGCAGCTTTGATGATAAAAGGTGCTGGGGGAAAGTAATATTTTTGTCTCCCAGAATGTCATCCACAGTAAGCTGTTCATGAAATGTGAGACCCACCAGCCCCATTCTCGGCAGGCCCGCCAAGCAGCACACACTTGCACTTACCCTGATCCCTCTCCAGCCCCGCCTCCAAAAACAGGGGCTCCACTGCTTACCGCTCATGCAATGCATCCCCAGCTTCCTTCCCAAAAGAGGGCCCAATAAGATCCTATGACAGGATCATACATATTTCATATTTAAAAACACATATGATTCATAAAAGCATAGTCAGTAAGTCCAGAGTAAATTAAGTGTCTGCCTTCGACTCAGGTCATGATCCCAGGGTCCTGGGATCGAGCCCCATGTCTGGCTCCTTGCTCAGCGAGGAGTCTGCTACTCCCTCTGCCCACCCACCCCGCTCATGCTCTCTCTTTCCAATAAATAAATAAAATCTTAAAAAAAAAAAAAACAGTACTATTGCAATATATTTACAATAGCCAAGATAGGGAAACAACCTAAGTGTCCACTGACAGATGAATGGATAAAGAAAAGATGGCATGTATATATATATATATATATATATATATATATATATATATATATATATACATACATACATACATACACATACATATATAATACAATATTATTCAGCCATACCAAAGAGGGAAATCGTGCTATTTGCAACAACATGGAAGGACCTGAAGGGCATGATGCTGAGATAAGTCAAAGACAAATACTGTATGATCTCACTTACATCTGGAATCTCAAAAAAAAAATCTGAACTCATAGATACACAGATTAGTGATTGCCAGAGACAGGTGGTGGGAGATAGTAGGTGAAACGGTGAAGGTGATCAAAAGGTACAAATTTCCAGTTATGAGAGAGAAATTCTGGTGATGTAATATACAACATGGCGATTAAAGTTAACAATACTACACTGTTTATTTGAAAGCTGTTCAGAGTAAATCTTAAAAGTTCTTATCACAAGAAAAAATGTTGTAACTATGCAAGGTGATGGATGTTACATTGTACAATGTTACAAATTTACATGGCAGTAAACATTTTGCATTGTATACATGTATCAAGTAGGGATGCCTGGGTGGCTCAGTTGGTTGAGTGTCTGACTCTCGATTTGGGCTCAGGTCATGATCTCAGGGTCATGGGATCAAGCCCCACATTGGGCTCCACACTCAGCAGAAAGTCTGCTTGAGATTCTCTCCTTCTCCCTCTGCCACTCCCCCCACTCATTCTCTAATAAATAAATAAAATCTTAAAAATATATATACAAATATCAAGTCATGTTGTGCACTTAAGAACGAATACCATGCTGTATGTCAATTATAGCTCAGTAAGACTGGGGAAAATTAACAGAGAAGGAACACAGCAGTGAGTGGTAATAACCACATGCAAATGAATACAGTGTAAGGGATTAAGCCATCCCTCTGAAGCTTAGTGGTGTCGCCAGCCCTGGTCCCCTCATCTACTCATGTCCCCACCTTTCCTACCTTTGATTTGCTACAGTCCCGATCATGCTAATGCCTTGTAAGTCTCTGGTTCTAATCCTCTGAAGGGGATTTTAGGCCCTGGCAATGAGCCCCACAACATGAAAGGCCTTCAGCTCCTCCCTCTCTGGCTTCCTCTTTGGCCCTCTCTATGCTTCAGACGCACAATGCTGCTTGATCAACCTCGAGAACATCCAGGCGGACTTCAGCCACTTCCCTAGCACAGTGGTCAGTTGTGGAAATAGTGAAGACTCTGGGGTTTTGTGGGGGGGGGGGGTGTTTTTTAAGATTCTATTTATTTATTTACCAGAGAGAGAGCACGCGCACGCACAAGCAGGGGGAGCAGCAGGCAGAGGGAGAAGCAGACTCCCTGCTGAGCAGGGAGCCCTATGCGGGACTGGATCCCAGGACCCTGGGGTCATGACTTGGGCTGCAGGCAGACACTTAATCAACTGAGCCACCCAGGTGTCCCAAGACTCTGGTTTTTGCCCCCAAATAGGGACGAAAGAAAAGATGAGAGCTAGCTAGAGGCCTCCCAAAGGGATATCTCAAACCCTTCACTTTTGGTCCCCTGTAAGAACCCACTCTTCCCTCATCTCCCAAATGTGAGGCCCATGGGGAGGGGGACGGCTGGATGTGAGGGAATGACTGCAGGAAGAGAGTGCATACTAAAAACCTAATGTTTTCACCAATTGAACTTCGAAGATCCTTTTACTGGGTAAATCCAAAATGTAAACGGAGGCTGAATTAAGACTAAAAAATAAAATGTTTCTAAGTCCCACTTCCTTGATTCCTCAAAGACTTTATTCAGTAAAACCAAGTCAGTAAGTCAAATGGTTTTCAGAGCTCCCCCTGCAAGCACATACATCGCCCCCCATTCCTCTCATATTTTTACTAAGTATTAGCTGAGCACCAGTCCATATCCTTGAAGCACCAAGGTAAGCACGACCCTGCCCCCTGCCACCAGAAGACCTGCGCCATCTTGTATTGGTCTAGTCTTGAGGCAGATACTAGAATCAGCCCCATGCTAGCGTGTGCAGACACCCCAGACACCTCTAACCTGTTGGGCCTCCTTCCTCCTCCACTCACTCGTCCTCTAACAGGAGACCTTAGAAGTAAGAACCTCAGAGGGAAAAACAATAAAAAGGTTTGCTGAACCAGAGATCTTTCACCTGCGTTCCCAGATGAACATCCCTGCCCCTCCTGCCCGTCACCCCAATCACTTATGTTTGGATTTTCCCAGCCCCAAGGTTGCTAAGAGCTATTTCTTCTTAATAAGTTATTTCTTCCCTAAATAAGATGTGAAAACAGTTGCCTTCAAAAGTGCCCCCTCATGACTGAATAATGCCTGTGACTGTGGTCTCCTAAGTATTTTTACTTCAAACTGTTCTAAGAAGGTCCTCACAGGACTATTTCATAATAAATAACTGCCTTTGGAAAACATAACATATGAGGCCGTATCATTTTCTAAGCACATAAGCAAGATCTTCGGAGGCCTACAGCTCCTCTGAGCCTCCACTCTCCATCTTTTCCTACCTGGTAGGTATTTCTGAAAATTGAAAATAAAACAGTGCTTCCTCAGGCCTAAGAGTTTTTTAACCACAAAGACAACTTCAGCTGCAATTCATATTGTCTGCTTCCATGAACGCTTGGAAAATGGCTGAGGCAGACAAAATTCTTTAGAATCCAGGCCCCCCTGAATCTTGGAGGGGAGAGAGGGGGAAAGGGATTCCTTTCTCCTTTTATAACCTCAAGACAATTGAACGCTGCCAGTGGAATTCTTGCAAGCTAGTCCCAGAGTTTGACCTCAGGCTGTTACAGAAACAATGTTTTCCATGAGGAGCTCTTGGTTAAGAAATTTCCTCTCACCCCGAGAGGCCAACAAAGCGTGGCTTATACACCCTCAGCCTCAACTCGAATGGTCTAGGCCGGGCCATCCAAGCTGGCAAGAACTCGAATTTCCAAGTAGCTCTGCACGCTGTGTGCTCAGTTGTCGGTTTACAGCTGGGGGATTTTTTTTTTTTTCTTTTTTTAATAAAAAATGATGCTTGGGTGAGAATATGTTGAAATTCCCTTTGGAGCATCCGGATGACTTGCAGGGCAGGGACGGCTCTGAGACGTGTGTGAGGGAGCTCTCTCTGCGAGGGCGAGGACGGAGATGCGCCTGCTGTCTAACAGAGAACCTCAAAATAGTCTCCTGGTTCTTTTCTTGCCTACTCCCCACTCTGTATAATTTCCTCCCGATAAGCCGAATTGCTGACTGGCAATGACTGCTCCATCCCTAAGGAAGAACCAAGGGAGTGAGCTAATGCTGGGCTGTTTTCAGAAATAGCTGGGGAGAGAGGGAGGGGAGGGAAGGAAGGAAAGGGGCAAGAAAGAGGAAAAAAAAATTAAAAAATAAAAAACCATACTACAAGTACCTGGTTATGGATGTACACCTATACATAAGATTTTTCTGGTTCTGCCCCTAAAGACCAAAAATCATTTGCTAAATCTGTGTTCACTGAAGGGCCGTGTATTAAATTATCAAATAAGAGGGCATCCATCCACTTACCAGGCTTTTCATTAAGGAGCATTCTCGAACCACACAATGTAATATCCTGATGAATCCGCCGCAGGTAAATAACGTGTGCTATTTCCAGAAGTCATCGCTGGGTCTCTTCCTTCCTCTCTGGTTTAGCGTGCAGTGAAACTGAGAATCTGTCGCATTCTTCCGTGGGCCTTGCCAACGACAACTCAGACAGGCGTCATTACCTTCTGTTTAAACGCTTCTACCCTTCTTTTGAAATGTGGGGCGATCCCAGCATCCACTTCAGACCTGTTTTCACTGCGGAGGCGGGGGGGGGGGGGGGGGGGCGGCGTGCTGCGCCTTCATTGGTTCCCCGCCAAGTTGCACCGCCATGTTGGAATGTGAAGCCCTCCATAGGCACACCTGTGCTCTTCCGGTGTTTATTAGGCTGTGGGTGACGTATCCACCCCAGCTGGGTCATCCTGTCTGTCCAGGATGTCCGTCCAGCCTCCAGCCCTATGGTTTTAAGCTCACTGGGGGCCAAAGTTTAACACTTTGGCTTTCCCCCCCCCCACAAGCCCCCACCACCTCTGGTTTTGCTAGAGTGGATCACCCACAGAAACTTCCTGGAGACGTCTATCCTTAGTTCAGATCTTATTGCTTATTCTCTTTTACGGTGGATGCTGCTTTCCCAGAAAGCGTCCGCACAGGCAAAAGGTAGGGATGTGAGGGCACTTTATTGTGCTTTCCTGGGCCACTGTTATGTCAGGAAGGGAAAAGCTTTTCTTCTCCTCAACAAAACTGAAATGCATACTAAAGTAGAAGGAGCGAGCGGTGGGGAGAAAACTGGGATGATCTTATCTTAGTTTTTGTGTCTTTTCCTACCTTCGAAACAGTTGAGGCTAAACCTGGAGAAAAAGAGATTGATCGATGGATGATAATAGTAACCCATTCATTCGACACTGTGAAGTTTCCCCAAGAGAGGTAAATAATTGGAAAACAGTCTAGAAGGTCCTATTCAAACAGCCTTCATTTCGTGAACCAGTAAGATGCCAGGCCTTCCCTTTCTGCCTCTCTTCCCTGATAAGGCTGGCGAGCCCTTACAAAGCAAGAACTCATTTTGTCAAAGCAGCCTGGAATGATTTTTTTTTTCTTTCTTTGTTACTTGTGTGGGCTTTCAGCCCCGGGATCTTTTAATCCGATACAACTCATTTAAAATAGATGAGAAAGTTCTATCACCCAATCTAAATGCCGTTGGGAACAGAAGGGAGCTGTCATAATTGCAAACCGTAGGGGGAATGAGGAAAACCGACCCGCAGGGGTTGCGTGGCGCGCTCGGGCTGGAGGGAGGCAGGTGCACGCGGGGTTTCCCCGGCCAAGGTGAGCGATCCGAAGCAGAAGTTCCGGGGGTGCTGGACCAGTTAAGTCTGTTACAGGAGGTCTCAGCCACGTCCTTGTAAGTGGAATCATTACGCTGAAACCCAAATGCTCTCACCTCAGAATCTTCCTTGTTGAGTCATGAGACTGTTGTGTGGTCTCCTTGTCACTGGGGCCATGTGTTTCTTTGACTTATTTGGATTATTTGGCTTATTTGGCTCTTATGACTCTGTCTGGCACTGCCAACTTCCCCAAGTGTTCATTTGGACGCTTCTTCTATGTTTAGAGTGCGCAAATTTCCCAATCCTGCCCTCTTGGCTGGGTCTTTAATATACAGCCCCAATCCTGAAGAATTGGGTCCCCTGGTGTTTGATGACATGCCTGGTTTTCTCTCATTTCTTGGTCCTGTACTGGACGCGATATGCGTCTAAACTGCTTATCTGGATTTTGACCCCAAGATACACACACACACACACACACACACACACATGTTATTTGAGTACCTACTACGTGCCAATTAGTGGGGTTTCTGTGATGAACAAAAAGCCATATTTCATATCTTTAGAAATCTTAAAATTCAGCAATTAAGACAGATACTAGTCCTACCCAAAATAAGCATATAATTATAAATTATAACTACTATGAAAAGAACAAAGTGCTCTGACGTAGACTAACGAGACTTTCTGAGAAAGTGACATTTAAGCTAAAACCTGAAGGATTAGTAGGAGTCAAAGAGCTTTCCAGGCAAGGAAAACAACACGACCGAAGAAAGATCTTCTGGCAGGAAAGCGCTTGGCAAATTCAAAGAAATTAAAGTAAGTTCATGTGCCTGGAGACGAGGGGAAAAGGAGAAAGTGAAATGACATTGTAGAATTAGGAAGGGATTTGTTGAGCCTTTGGTGTTCTGGTCTCAGGCGAGGGGAGCCATTGCAAGATTTTAAGCAACAGAGTGACTGTGATCCCATTTATATTCTTCAAAGAGCAAGACCTGAAGTATGGAGACCAGAAAGAGAATAATGTCACAAACTGTGAGAAGATTGGCTTTCACCCTCTGGGAATCCGCACAGTTCAGTCTGCTCCCACGTGACTCTTCAGTTCTCGACCACAGTCTTACTGGTTCTTCTTGCTCTCACCAGGCATCTCCTCCCACTCTGCCTAGGTCCCCTGGGAGCTCCAACATCACTGTGGCTTGCCCTCCTTCAACAGAAAAGGCCAGCCAGAGACAAGATCAAGACAAACACATGTCCTGCTAGGAAAGAATGAGCTTCTTTTCAACAATTTGTTCTTCTGCCATAAGAAGGACCCTAGGGGTCAGTCACTGGTGTCTTTTCAAATTCGCCTCCTCACCCTCAAAACAGGGGAAGGAACCAGGACGGAACCAGGAATTAGAAGAGTGAATATAGGGTCTTATTTCAGAGATTCCCCAGACTATAGAGGTACCATCAACTTAATTGGAAGGTAGGATGAACTTAATTGGAAAAAACAAGTGATAAGACTGACTTTTGACAAAATGCAGCTGAGTGTTTCTGATTCGGGTACCATGTTGAAGGATAGAAACTTAAATCTCTGAGAGGTCAAATCTAGGCTTTGATCCAAGAAAATAAATCCTTAAATAGAGCAGAAAAACCAAATGAGCTGAAATTCAGCACACATTCAAGAGATAATCCTACGTACAAGATCTCTCACAAATATTACCAAAGCCTCCCAGATACCAGGAGGTCCTTGGGGTCAGAGGTGATGAGAAGGAAACATTTATTTATTACAATCCAGGTTTATGGAGGGGAAATTTAGTGGAAATCTTTTTCCATGGTCAGGAAATTGAACAGCATTGGAATCAGAGTCAGAAAGCAAAGGTTTTTGAATAAAAGCCAGCGTGTCTTGCAGGAAGCCCCAGGGCCCATCGGTAGTAAATATTGACAGGAGCTCAGAGTGAATTTTGCTGAATTGTGTGGACGGCATTTTACTGTCTCTATATTCCCCTCCGTGTGCTGGGGGAAAGGAGAGGGACTGACGAATAAACGTTACGTGTGTGCATGTGTGTATACATGTGTGTGCATGTTTGATTTCTCTAGAAGAAGGGCCATGATAGGCTTCATAGCACGGAGAAGATATTTCAGAGTGACATCTCTTCCAAAGTCCGGTGATGACTGCCCTAGATTCATTTTTTTTTTCCACGCTGAGAGAAAGGAAATAACATTGGTTTAATCCATCCTACAATCTGGGTTGCAAAGCCAGTTGAGTGTCTGGTTCACTGGTCGTGGGGTAAATCGCTCACTCACAGTAAGACCCCCTCTTACTATCACTGTAGACAAAGCTACACTTAGGGGAAGAAAGAGACGCTTTTATCTTCATGTTACCAGCTCCTCTGTTTAATGCTTTTGGGACATGTCACCTATCAATTCGACATCTGAATTTTTCTTGACTTCCCTTGGAAATGGGTAGGAAAATTGTGAGGTTTCTGTAGATGCTATGTTTAGCTCTGATACCAAGAAAGCATCATAAAATAAAAGCACATGGTTACCATCCTGAACCTAGGAGAAGCAAGAACCAAGCACGGAAAGGGGGAGAAAGACCAATGATCCTAGCTCAAGCTGATGCATGGCTTGGTCCGAGAGTCAATGGCATTTACTCAAAAACAAAAAGAATTAATCATAAGACAGAATGTGAAACTGGAAAAATGTTCCAGCTCATCCTAGAAAAGGACTTCATACCTCAGCTTTATTATTCTTTTGTGAGGTGGTGGCTTCCCATAAGTCAGATGTACCCATTGTAGCCACAAAAAAAATGCCTCGTAATACAGATAATTTTTGATTCATCCACATGGTTACCAACACATTAAGTCAGAAAATTCTGAACAGTGTATTTATAAAGTTACATGATGTATAAGTTGAAATTACATTATAGGAAAGTGATCACTCTGTCTCATTATTCTTTTGTGAGGTGGTGGCTTCCCGTAAGTCAGATGTACCCATTGTAGCCACAAAAAAAATGCCTCGTAATACAGATAATTTTTGATTCATCCACATGGTTACCAACACATTAAGTCAGAAAATTCTGAACAGTGTATTTATAAAGTTACATGATGTATAAGTTGAAATTACATTATAGGAAAGTGATCACTCTGTCTCATTATTCTTGGTCTAGATGGTTCTGGCAGGTACCATATTGAAAGGAGATGCCAACTCAGGAAACAGACTCAGAGCTCATTAAATGTCTCCTTTGAAGGAGCTATTTCCAATAAATAATAATAATAATAATAATAATAATAATAATAATAATAATAATAATAATTGTTTCCCAGTTAAACAGGTCTTATACTGCTTTTCCCAAAGTTGGGATAGCAGAGAGTATGAATTGGAAACAGCACTGATATAGCCTCTGTGCCTGGCCTAGCTCTCCAGTGTTGAGTAGCTTGGTGACCTTGGGCATGTCACCTACAAATGGGGGGTGGCGGTCAGAGACCAAGCAAGCAGATAGAATACAGCCTCTATCACATAAATGAGTAAAACATGAATGTCCTTGCAATCATGTCTGGTACATAGCAAGCACTCAGTAACCATCCAATATTCTTCTTGCTGTTATTCTTACTAGTATCACTGTCTGTGTGACTTTAGGCAAATAACTGAGCCTCTCTTGACCGTCAGCTTTCCTTTTTTAGAAACTGAGCTGAAGAGTTATTATAAATATGAAATGAGATAACATTCATGAAAGGGTTAGGCACAATGCTAAGCAAATAGTTGGTGCTCAGTAAATGTTTTCTTTCTTCCTCAAGGTTGTATGGGTTTATGACTAGGTAAGAACAAACAAATAAAAAAACCTTTCTCCTTTCCATAGCAAGATTTTGGGGGGAAGAAAAATGGATCATAGCACCCAGCTCACTATAAACTTTTGTTTATTGTTTAAAAATTTTAAATGAACCAACCAAATTTTAAGAAGCCAAAAAAAATCTCAGAACTACCATATCCCTTAGCAGATTCATAAATTGTGGTAAAAAAAAAATCCTAATGTGAAACCTACCATCAAACCCCTTTCAAGTATAGAGCTTACACAGTCACATGGTTGTGTAGCCAATCTCTAGAACCTTTTCCTCTTGCAAATCTGAACTTCTATACCCATTCAACCATATCTCCTCATTCTCCCCTTCCTCCAGCCCCTGAAGCCCCCCCCCCTACTTTTGACTACACTAGGTACCTCATCTAAGTGGAATCATCCAGTATTTGTCTATTTGTGACCGGCTTAATTCATTCAAGGATCGTCCATGTTGTAGCAGGTTGTCAGACTCTCCTTCCTATTTAAGGCTAAATAATATTCCATTATGGGGATATACCACACTCTGTTCATCCATTTATCCATGGATCCTCTTAGTAGCTTTATCCAAAACCTTTTTTAAAAAATAAAATGTCCAGGTAACAAAATTGTACCACTCTCTCCCCCACCCCCCTACCTCCATTCAGCAAATTGGGTTTGCTAAAAGGAATCAAACTCAAGGAGAAAGCAGAGTTCATTTGTGTCCCCTTTCCCATGCCCACATGTGGGGATTATCACATTGGCAAGGTGTTTTCCTCCGACCTCAGCAGGCTCTTCCTCCTCAGCTCAAACCAGACACATCAAAATAACTGAAATAAGAAAACTCTCGGTTCTGTTTCTTCACCCACCAAATGAACGTTACTGCGCTTTGCTCTGGTCTTATCTCTACTTGTCCCCTACCTGACTTTTTGTTTTGTTTTGCTTTTTGGCAGGAGGAGGGTGGGAAGGATGCAATAATAATTCTTCCAGGAGGAATTTACCAAGGAGAGGAGGGGACGTGTGGAGATTGGGAGGTGTGGCCACTCAACGTCAGAGTCATCTTGGATCCGCCTGCTCTATTGTCCATCTGGCTGGGACTTCTCTGGACTGTGGTCTAATAAAGCTTGGCCATCATTCATGATTGCCTTCACATTGCACAGAGGAAAAAGAAAATAAACACCTGCTAGTTTTGCTTTTCAGAATATTTGAATCCTGCACACCAAAATGGTCTGCTTAGCAGGAAGGGAGCCATAGATCTATAAGAGACAGAGTCTAGTTCTACCTCATCTTTCAAATTTGTGTGCTACCAGAGGCCATGATGACTCTTCCTCAGATGCACAAGTCCAAACTGTATTCTGACTGAATTTTGTTTCTTATAGCTCACTAAAATGGATGATGAGGCTGTTATTTATATTTTCGGGCCACTGAACCTCCCTCTTCTTTCTAATGAAAGCACAACATGGCATCCTACCCTTCCAGCTATGAGATCCCTTGACAGTAGGTTGCATCACCCCTGCCAGGTTGTAAGCAGAAAGATGCTGTTTCTCGTATCTCTCTCTAACTCCCACGGCCTGGTGCTGAGTCTCGGACAGGGCAAGGCTTGCTCTGCCTCTGTTCTCCCCTCTCCCTTCCCCTTGCAGCCTCTTTCCATTATTGTAACTCCTCCGTGGCTGGAATTCCTAATATGCCCTGTTTTACCCCCAGTGATCAGCACTAAAATCCCTAGCATGGACAGGTCTATATGCTTCTCTCCAGGGACTACCAGAGAGCCAGTGGACCAGGCTACCAGTCTTATGAGGGAAACAAGTGGTACTAGTGGAGAAAACAAGTCAGGGAGGTCTGGGACAGAGACATAAGTCTGGAGGTTAAAACAGAGAGACTCCAGAGTGGTCCTGTTCCATATGGTAGCTACCAGTCACATGTGGCTATTTACATTTAATGTCAAATTAGTTAAAATTAAATAAAATTTCAAATTCTGTTCTTCTTCCATTGCTTAAAATCCACATGCATCTTGTGGCTATAATATTAGATATCACAAGGACACAGCATTTCCATCATTGCAGAAAGTTCTATTGGATACGCTTCTCTAGAGATTTCCAGGTAAAGGTCTAGTTAGGAACTCTTGGATATGCTGCTCTAGAGATTTCCAGGTAAAGGTCCGGTTACCTGGGATGGTAACTGAGACAGGGATGAGTGTATATTATCTATACGAAGACAATATAGCCTATTGTCCAAACAGGAGTACTTTTGAGAGAGAAAGGAGGCATTAATATTTTCCTGGGACACAAAGAAGGAAAAGGAACATTGTGAAAAATTCAGCCGGGATGTAGTAGACTTCTTCAGAGAAACAAAACCAACAGGATACATATGGATATATAAGAGGAAAGTTATTATAAAAATTGGCTCACGTGATTACGTAGGCTGAGAAGTCCCATCATGTGCCCTTTGCAAGCTGGAGAACCAGGTAAGGCAGTGGTGTAAGGCACTCCAAGTCCGAAGGCTTGAGACGGGGGACCAATGATTAAGTCCCGGTCTGAGTCAAAGCCCAAGACCAGGAGCGCCAGTGTCTGAGGGCAGAAAATAGATGTCTGAGCTGAAGCAGAGAGAATCCTCCCTTCCTCCACCTTTTGGCTCTATTCTGACCTTCAACGGATTGGACGATAACCACCCACATTGATGAGAATGATCTTTACTCAGCCTACCGGTTTAAATGCTGATCTCTTCCAGAGACAGCTCACTGACATACCCAGAAATAATGCTCTACCAGCTATGTGGACATCGCCTACCCCACCAAGTTGACACATACAACTAACCATTGCAGGATTATAGGCAAACTTGGAAGCACTGTCACCCTGATCATTACGTTCTTGGAGGTGCCATTTGGGTAGATTCCAATTCAAACCGTGTCCCCTGGAGCTATGCGTATTTATCTATTAGTTTTATAGACTAAACTAGAACTTTCTTTCTAAAAGGACTATCACCTAAAAACATAACCATCTTCCTGAAACAGGCCTATTTCTAGTGTGAGCTGAAGCCTCTCTCTCACTTTTTCTTGGTGCTAGACTGCTCCTATCTGGAGAGTCCCAGACCACACTCAGACCTGTGTTTTCTCAGGCCTGAATGAGACTTGTCTGATCCAAAGCGAGCCAAGTGCTAGGAAATAGGACTGTTTTTCAGCAGTTGCTCTGATGTGAGACTTTGCTATTAACACAATTGATTTAAAATCGCTTTATCTGTCCCAGGCTACACGCCATTATATCAAATAGTGTCGCTGGGATCCTACAGATTTCTGAAGGTACCCAGGTGGGAGAATCACTTTTTTGTTTCATTGTGTTTTGTGGGGGACCTAAGAACACTGCAGAATCTTCATCTTCAAAGTATTACCAAATAAGGTATCAAACAGATACATGGAGACCGGTTTAAAGTCAAAAGAAAATCAAAGAGCCCCATTCCCGCTTTGAATTTTCATACATTCTGCTCTCCTGGAATGAAGTGCAGATCTCCAGTCTGAGTCCCATTTGGGGACAGACGTGAACACAAATGCTGGCCTTCTTGCCCAGAGCAAGACAGTCAGCCCAGTAGGATGGAATCTTCCTTCTCCCAGGGTTATCAGAGAGGCCTGAGGGTTGTCACTGACTTTTAAGCACACCCCTCCTAAAAACCATACAGACTCCAAGATACACCATGGCTATGGGATTAACCCTGGAGAGCAGTAAAAGAGCTAATCTAGCTGCTCTGAGGCTCCCTGCTTTGGGCTGGTAGATTTGTGTGATGGGAACTCAGCACGAGAATCACCGTGGGTTCAAAGATCCCCCTACGCAGCCTAGCCTCCCTGGGCTGGTCCTGCTTCCAGCGTGCTGGAACATTAGCAAGGAATCACTTATTCGCAATGATTGACTACCTCCATCCACACCACAGAGGCCACAGAGGTCTAAAGTCCACCCAACTCAGGGAGGGTAATTCTGACCCCTTGTTTAGGCCACAACCTGGTACCAAAAAATAGTCCAGCATCTATAGTGTATCAAGCACCTCTTGTGGGCACTGGTGATATAGTGTGAGCCCGCTAGGATCCCATCATCACAGACCTTATACTCTAGTCGGTGGAGATAGATAATGAATAATTGAATAAAGATGGTTTCACCTTCTCATTTCAGGCAGTGCTATCCGCTACAGAGGAGAAAGGCGGTGTGATGGTGAGTAACTAGTGAGCTGGGGTAACTGCATAGATGGTGCTCTCAGTGGAATCTTCTGGAGGAGACGCCGTTGCACCTGTGACCTGAAGGATGAGAAGGAATCAGCCAGGCAATGGAGAAACAATGAGCTTGAGGTCTTGAAGTGGGGGGGGAGAGAGAGCTCTGCATTTTCAAGGGCTACCTGGAAGGAGGGCTGAGGGCCCGACCCTTGGGAGCAAGAGAAGAGAAGTCTGAGAAGGTCAGCAGAACCAAAGTAACCAAGCAAGGCCTTGCAAGCACAGAAAAGCATTTGACTTTAAGCGCAGAGGAAAGACACTCAAGGATCTTAAGGAAGAAACTGGCACGATCTACTTTCTATGCTTAAAAATTACTCTGGATGCAGTGTGCAAATGCATTAGAACAATGGTGCTCAAAGTGGGGTTCTAAAACCAGCAGCAGCAGCCTTACCTGGAAACTAGTTAGAAATGCAAATTCTCAGGTCCCAGCCCAGCCCTCCCAAATCAGGAACTCTAGGGGTGGGGCTCAGCAATCTGCTCTAACAAGCCCTCCAGGGGTGCTCTTGTTTGAGGACCACTGGATTAGAGGAAGATGAACATGGATGGCAGGAAAGGGGTATAGATCCCCCTCTGTTCTGCCAATGTGTACTAGGAGGCTTTGAACTTGAGCCTGCAAGTCTTCTTTATAACTATTCCCAAGCATTGAGAAAGATGAAGAAGACAGAAGCATCCAAACTTTAGGACCCAGAGGCCTACAGTGATGCCTGTGGAAATCGTACAAGAATGTTTTCTCTCTCTCACCAATGGAACTGACTTTGTAGATTTCTGAAAAGGACCTGGGCTACCCAAAATCTAAAATGATACAAGTTAAAACAACAACAAGAAAGAGACAAAGAGATTCTGTGACTTGACCTAGGTCATATAACAAGTTGGGTGAGCTTTTTGGGTCAATATCAAGTCTATGTCCCTCTCAAATGGCCCAACTTGTCCAGCCCGACATGTAGGATAGGATTTTTCACCTTTGAACAATTTATCCTTGGAAAGTGAGACGATCTTTAGAAATTCTTACATTCTCCTGGGACCAAATACTCTGTCACTGATTTGAAAATGCTTACATTTTAGAAACAACTGCAAAACAGAAGCATTCATTATGCCCCTCAGCAGCAAAGACTTGCCCTGCCTTGCCACGCTAACAATTGATATTTTATTTGTGGGGAGGCATTCTTTCTTCTGCTGCCAGCCAATATTATTTGTGGCCTGGTAATTTATTCACAAAAACCCCCACTTATTTGTGTTTCAGATTTATCTTTCCTAAGAGACTCCATACATTTAAGGATAACACTGCACATGCCTGATAGGACAGTGCCATTTGCAACTTAATAGAGAAAAGTACATAAACGATACAGTATGGTTTCCATATGAAGAACAAAAGAATTTGCTCCAAATGCTTTGGCCCTGAGACCCAGGAGGGAGAGGAGCAGAGCACAGCTGCCCACGTGGTCTACAAGGGTAATTTCCCAGCAAGAGCTAAGAGCCAGGTCATAACCCATGACCAGCCCTGGTGAAAGACAAGTAGTAACTGACAATAATAACATGTCCTGTTTCCCCCATCTGATTTGTCTGCCAGACAGGCCGTCCGATGACTATTTTGTACGGAAAATAAGAAGAACACAGACCAAAAAGGGAGCAAAAAAATATGCACAAACAACGTGAAATATGGGGCAAAAGAAAAACTCAAGCAAATCCACAGCACTGAAACAAATCGCTCCCCACTTTTAAGGTATAATTAGCATCATACATCTTTTGCTTTTTCCTAAATAAATTCGTCAGGAACCCCCAGTGCCAAATTAGTGGAACGTCTGGTACCCTCCCCTTACCACCCTCTTTAAAACATCCCAAAGCCCTGACAGAGACGTGAGGTGATTTCTGACCCCTTCATCTGCAGGTGATCCTGACGTCTGATGGGTCCATAGCTACCTCTGCCTTTTACCATTACACGGGGCTGGCCTTGCACCATCACCCCAGCCTGCTGCTGATTCAAGTCCCTCCAGAGATCACCTGGCCCTGCATGGGGGTGATCCCGCTCTCTCAAGAGGACTTTTGACCCCGTGAGTTCCCAGAATCCTAGCTTCTCTCTGTCCCCACTTCGCAGCACTGGCACAGTGGGTCAAGCTTTGGCCTGCTGAGGACAAAGAGCTCCTGTGTCCTTTCCTTCCCTGAGATCCACCACGTCTTTCCTCCCTCAAATCAGGCAGCTTTTGCCATCAATCCCAGAAATTTACAAGGCCTCAGATACGTAAACGCTGTGTGTCCCTAGAAATAGCTACTCCCTCCAACACGCTCCATAAATTTGGTGCAAATGAGGAGGTAGAAAAGGCCGAATTAAAAATTAACATACTTATTGAAATGTGCCAGGCATTTGGCAGATAACTGTTTGTGTCTTCATACGCAACCATACCATTTATTTGAAGCATCACAACACCCCTGTAAGATATATTTTATGACATTGATTTTGCAGATGAGAGAACTAAGGTTCAGAGAGGTCGGGAAAACTCAGTAACAAATAGCGCACTGTGAGGGCAGAATTTGAATTCTCAACTTTAAAGGCAAAGATAAGAATGAGCTTGGTTTCTTACCTCCGAAAATGGGAGGCTCATACTAAGTTGGAAGGAAAAAACTGGGGGAGTACCCTTTGGGGGGAATATTGAGTGTGCTTTGCCCCTCCAGAATCTCTGGAGAACACGTAGTCCCTATCTGTAATGAGAATGCTGTAGAAAGCGTAGAAAGCCCAGGACTAGCCGGAGGTTGCCTTGTACAGGAGAATGGACGTCATGTTAACAACCCAGCCCTGGGTGATAATCACAGGGGCAAACACTAGAAACACAACCACAGGGGAAGGATATACCTGCACAAAGAGATGATTTGTTGAGGGGAAAATAAAGAGGATTCAAAGACTTACCAGAATTTACTCTGACTTGAGAATACTTCACGGTATGATCCCATGAGGCTAAAAACAGAGGACTACCCCAGTACCGGAGGGATCGTCTGTTCTAGAAAACAAACAGGGCTCAGCTCTCCTGTATTTTGCCTTCCCTCACTCACTGTGTCTATCCCCACATCCCAACTCAGCCACTAGAATTAGAAAAACAGAAGGGGCCGTCGTAGAAGTCCTAAAGGCAACGCTCAGAGTCCTGACTTCCTTTGCTTTTCAAAACCCACTTCACATTTCATTTGATTTGATGTGTTACTGCATCTTGAAAAGGGGGAGCCAAAGTAGGGAGAAGCCGAGGGACTGGTCCAGGTGCCTGGGTAGTGATGGCGGGAGCAGGAGAACTCAGCTCCATGTCCCTGCTGGACAGATGGAGAGAGGAGGCTAAGGGGGAAATTCTTTCTTATAGCACTGTTTGTTTGATCCTCTCACCCTTGATATGTGTGTGTGTGTGTGTGTGTGTGTCTCTCACACACACACATGCACATGGTGCAGACGCACACATACCATTATGTAGACACTTAAAGCAATGGTTCTACAAAGAGAAATAAGAGCTGCTGCGTGTGGATCAAGGTAGGGAATGTGTTGCCTTGAGAATGTGATGACTGGAATTGGGCTGGCACACTGGGGTCTGCTGCATTCTGGAAGAAGTCTTGGACTTCCTTTAAACCTTTTTAGCCAGGACACAGATAAAAGAGAAATTCCGTCTGCTAACGCCTTGATCAGTTAAAGAAGTAGAAAGAAGTAACTGGAATCCTTCTGAAATTAGTCTATTAGAAGAGCATGGAATCTTTGTTGTTCTCTCTCTACTATTATCTTTCTACGAACAGAGAAAAGTGTGATGGGATCCAGACCTCCATCAGAAGCATCATTTTTTTTTTTTTTTAAACCCATACTCAGGCACACTCATGTGCAATTTTTCTGTGTGGCCTCTCTACACATTGGTAATGGGGGATATCTAAAAATAAGCTTTGGATCTTTCTCTGGTATCTCCCTTAAATCCAGACAACTGGGGCCCCTGCTAGAGGCTCTGTGCTTTAGAAGGGCCCCCATCTGGACCTCCTACAGAGAAAAAGCAAGGAATCCACAGGGCCAAGGATTTTGCCAATCTGGAACCCATGCCCCTGATCCTACTCTGGGTACCTGGGACCTGGAGTTCCCTGCCCGAATAGCCCAGAATATATCTGGGGGCTTGCATACCCTTATACAACTGCGTACACTTCAGAGAGCAGACAGTATGGCACGTGTTCCCACGGATCTGACTGTGATTCAAGAGCCATCTGGGGGATGGCACAAGCTGGAGCTTGGATATGTGGGTGCCATTGTGTGAGTGCCCCACATAGGAAATGTCAAGAAAAGGGAGTAGACCTTAGTACAGTGGGGTCCTAGAAGTAGGGAGGTGGTCTCCGTTCATACTCTTGCCTCAGGCCCTGCAAATGAAATGAATGTTGGTGGCAGACTGGCTCCACGACCTCCCAAGAAGCAAAGCCTCATAACTGGACTCACACCCTTCTTCTGCCTCACCTTATCCTCCACTCTGTGACCAAGGTCTTCCCTTAAAGACAGAGAGAGACACATGATCTTCCCAAGTGTCTGTTGCTTAGAATATCATAACCAAACTTCAGGCACTCAAAGTCCCTTATGATCTGACTAGTCCCCAACCATTGTTCATCCCACAAACCCCACCACCACCACTTGCTGTGGCTTACACATTGACCATCTTAGGCAATCTTTTGATCTTTTAAACATAACCTGTTCACGTAAGCCTGTGTACCCTTAATGATGACGTTCTTTTGTCTGGCTAGTATACAGAAAGTACAAAATAAATTGTTGTTAATTCGAGTTGAAATTTATGATTTACTTATATGACAGAACAATTTTTTGAGATTTTTTTTTTTTACATTTGTTGTCTTTGTATTTTCCCATGTCTCCAGCCCCTTCTAAGCAAGTTGTCGACCGTTTCATATTTCATTGTCTTGGAAATGTTTCTTTCAGTGTGAAAAAATATATGTTGCTTCTTCAACTCAGAGATTTTTTTAATAATAATTTTTTATTATATTATGTTAGTCACCATACAGGTAAAGTTCCGTGATCATTGCTTGCGTATAACACCCAGTGCACCATGCGATATGTGCCCTCCTCACTACCCATCACCGGCCTATCTTCTTATCCACAATAAAAGCCTAAACTCTGTCCAGATATTATGCTCCAGAGGGGAAGTACGCTCCAAATGGTGGCTATGAGAAGGTGCTTTTGAGGAAAAAAATATAAGGGAAAGAAAAGAGATTGCCAGAAAATAAGAAGGGACAGAGATTGGCAGGTGCCTGAATTTGGTGTCAATGTCCTAGAAGTGGCAAGTCCTCAGGAGCTGCAGGGCTAAGGAGTTACAGAGAGGGATGTTGAGACAATCTCCCCAAGGTTGGTTGGGCAAACTGTCAAGATGGCACTAAGTCTTCCGTGGCATTAGCCAAGTAACATTTTGTCTCCTAAGTATGGTTCGTTCACATTGCCCTTTAGTCAACAGAAAAATGCTAGAATAATTATACAGCCATCTCCTCCTCAGAAAATGGGCATGAAACTCAAACAATGAGGATCATTTCCAGCCACTTTTACTATTACCAAGTTGATGGGCTCATGGGTCCCCAGCTTCTCTAATAGAGCTTGAATGGGATTTCCTCAAGCTATGTCTATAAAAGGAAGTATTTTTCCAGCCCCTTATTATTTGGTCCCTTCATCCCATAGTATTTTTTTTCTACACAACTGATAGTGTGAGGCCAATAATGAAAAGCAAGCCCAATGATTTCCCCAGAGCTGCTTCTACTGGCTTCATGGAAGACATTCCCCAATGGACACAAGCAAGAGCTCCTTATTCTAGGGGCCCATGTAACCTAGTAGCTCAGTCTCAGAAGTTAAAGAAGGCCTTATCTAGTTAGGATGAATAAGCATTACTGTAGAGCATTATATTGTAGGCTTCCCAAAGACGTTAGGTATCAACACAAAGTACAAGCAACTACCACCAAACACAGGCATCTTCTGTCCACTTACAGGTTGTTTTGTCTCCCAGGTACTGCTGCTTTAGCCTCACTGTTAAAAGCAGCTGATAGGCATATCATATCAAGATATTTGCCTTGAACTCATCCCATGGGTTCCTGGAGTCAGCTCAGAACAAGGTGAGCTGAAACACGAGATCCACCTACCTACCTACCTACCTTCCTTCCTTCCTTCCTTCCTTCCTTCCTTCCTTCCTTCCTTCCTCCCTCCCTCCCTCCCTCCCTCCCTTCCTCCCTCCCTTCCTTCCTTCCTTCCTTCCCAGTTTCAGATATTCAGACAGACCGAAGCATGTCCACCTAACTGACAAAGTGAATCTATTTGATAGTTTTCCAAAAGTAATTTTGGCACGCGCACACCAATCTTCCTCCAATGCACAGTAATATCTCGGGAGACAAAAAAAGTTTTTGAGAAAATTCAATTTAATAAAGGAGTAGGAAAGGTTAGAAGAGTCTAGTCTGAACATTCACGCTGATTTATTATTCATGGGTCTGTTACCAAATTGCCCCATGAGCAATCTACATAATTATCCTTAGATATTTAGACTAGAGCCAATAAACGATAAGTAAACAGGGCTTTGGGTCATAAAATCAAAAAACACCTAGTTGTTCCCACTCACTAGATGAATGTGTATCTCTCACCTGGAGAAGAGAGACCTGCACCAAAATTTCTCTGGGCTCCGTCACTCAGCTTTAACCCTCATAAATAATAGTGAAGACATTCATACCACCCTGGGTTCCTCCGCTCCCTTTCCTCCTGGGAGGCCAAAATACTTCCCCTACACCAGCATTTATCCCTGTTGAGACAGGAAGGTAGAACCAAAATCATCAGCTACTTGGTAGGCTATCCAGTCCCTTCTCTCTGTGTTGGATTCTTCCTCAGCCAGAATCTGGTCTCCTGCTACAACAGCTCTCCAGCCTTCCATCTGTGGAGAGCCTCATTTAGACGTAAATCAAAATCAAAGCCCTTCTTCCTGACTGAGGTGCTCATAGTTCAGACGCTGTTCGACTGCGGCAACGTGGAAACCATTTTTCTCAACGCAGTGAGTTTAGAAACTGCTATAAGTGAAAATATGGGAAAGAAATTAACATTTTCATCCCAACTTAAAATGTTGCCTGCGCTCTGATTCAGGTTCCAGGACAGTTGCAGGCAAGAGTCTCAGGCAGGATCCCCTGAGCTCAGCCCAGAAACACAAACGTTTTTGTTTAACTTCTAGACTGTTGAAAACTCTCCAGATTGGATATTCCCTTTGTGTATGAGAAATTAACTCATGAGAGTCTCACTTTTGGGGGCCATGAAAAGTGATAAAACAGCCTTCTTTTGTATATGTTTTTTAAGTGACTTTTTGAATAATCTACTTTCCGAAATCTCATCTGTCTGTTGTTTTCCCAGGATTTGCCCAAACTGTGGCAGACAAGTTCCCTATCCTTCACGGTAAAGGAAGATTTGCTACTTGCAAGTTCAACAACCACAAAGATACGAACAGTAGTACAGCACTCTGCTCCTTCGTTCTGTATTTCAAGATGTACTGGACCATGTTGATGTCCAGATGTTAACTCGGAGAGTCAGGCTTTAGAATGCTTTTCATTTACATACAGCAAAAATGAGCTCAATCATTCTGGAAGGGAGGGAGATTGCAGGGCCATTGAGAGGACCTGTCCCTGTGCAGAGCACTGCTTCTTGGAGCCCAGGGAGTGAGTGGACAAGTAGCACGAGTTTGGACAGCACTACTGGGCAGAGCTGCCCCAGGGAGTCAGCGTCAGTGTCTACTGTGCCGTTCAGGTCCCCCCTGTCTCCCAGATTAGGGGAGTCTCAGCCTGGGTAATATCACCCCTAAATCTCCCCATCACTACTACTTTCCTCATAGTGTTTCCATTGCCTAGATGGTCTTCGGTTGTCATTACCTTAAAACAAAACAAACAAAAACCAAAACCTTATCCGTCCTCCTGGTCGTTCCCTTTCTAAAGCAGATTTCCACACCACGTAAGACTGAATCTGCTTCTGAACCATCACCCGCCCTATAGCTTCACCATCCATCACACATTACAGCATTAATGCTGGATCCCTTGTCTGCACGTCCTGATGGCGGGTACCTGAAGGGCAAGGATTGTATACTTTTTCACTCTTTTATCTGCATCCTCTAACAGCCAGCACACTGCCTTGGACGTAACAGCTACTCGATAAATATTGACTGAGTGAACGAATAAATGAATACTTTAAAGAGTCCCCCAGAAGCCAGGCTTGATGTCAGAGAGAAGTAATGAATGACTGTAAGGAGGATTCAGCCAGGGAGGTGGTCAAATTCAGCCCCAGCTCTAGACGACACTACAATTGGGAGATTACCTTATAATGAGTACGTAAAATTTTATAATTTGTCACTAATCGGCTGCTTCTGGAGTAGTGCATTTCTTCCCAATGGGCATCTAACTAGTGAGGAGGAAAAACCGCCCATGTAACTAGTTCTCAAGACTAAAGAAGAGAACTGGATTATTCAAGGAGTATAAACGTTCGTGCTTTGGGACTCCATCAAGAAATAGGGTGAAACCTGTGTAGATCCTGAGTATTGGGCTCATGAGTGCTCTAACGCTCTTGTAGCTTTTCATATTAATTGATTTTCATGAAACAAAGTCTTGACCTCCTTAGAAAATGAAGAGTGCATGTGGGGAGGGAAGAAGGAGACGGGACATCTCCTAAAGATTACTAGTTTTGCCCTGATAGCCATTCTACCCTTCTCGAACTTTGCTAGACACATGGTTGCACAACTGAAGACTAAGTTTCTCAGCCTCCCTTTTGGTTTGGTAGAGTCAGATGGCCGAGTTCTATGCCATGGCCTGGGAAGGGTAACCTGCATAACTTCCGGGTCATGTTTTTGAGTGGAAACTCTGCCTTTCTCTCTGCCCTTCCTTCTGGGTGGGGCGCAGACACATGGTAGTGAGACATCATTGCCCATCCTGATGAAGGGATACTAGACTCACAAAACAGAAAGAACTCTGGGTCCCTGAATAACCTCTTCAAGGACTGCCCTTCCTCTGGACTCCCTGCCAACCTGGATTTTCACATATAACGGAAAGAAACGTCTATCTGGTGTGAAGCACCGTTACATGGTTTCTGTAGAAGCGGCCGAGCCAGTATTCTGATTAACACAACATGTCAACGAGATTCTATGTGGCATCCTTATTTTTAGAAAATTAAAGTGAATTTAAATGAGTGGTAAAGTAAGTGTGTGTGTGTGTGTGTGTGTGTGTGTGTGTGTGGCCAGTGACAACACAGGTTTTGCAAACCAGCATTGGTAATCAATCATCAAACATTTGT
The DNA here is from genome assembly GCF_024610735.1 of Ursus americanus. Classification (NCBI taxonomy): domain Eukaryota; kingdom Metazoa; phylum Chordata; class Mammalia; order Carnivora; family Ursidae; genus Ursus; species Ursus americanus. Next base: position 16,123,665 of record NC_142160.1, on the reverse strand, counting down.
TAATGGTCTAGGAATTCTCTAGACTATCAAGAATCCTCACACCAAGTCTGGATTTGATAAATTTTACTTAACTGAAATCTGAGTCAAATGAGTAAGAAAGTAAAAAATAGCCAAGGGTCATCTTATTTGCTATTTTTTTTTCAATGTCTAGCACCTAGAATAGTTCCATAATATTGTACTGTGTTTTATCAAATAAATAGATGGGTAAAATCCTAAGCATGCCTAGAGCACCTCCTATGTATCAAATACACATTTTCTTTAAAGAGTTTAAATTCACATTGAATGAAATAAAACACTTCCTTGATCCATTAAAAAAAAATGACAGCTAATTACAGTATTATATTCACTGCAACTTCTTTCTCACTTGGAAACCAAAAATGAGGTAAAGATGAGGTTTCTCCATCATACTTGAACTGTACAATATTTCAGACCAGAAACAAGGACCTTTTTCCCCACATAAAACCATTGTGAAACCAGGAGTCAAAGGATGTCACTATTCAACTTTGTAGCTACGGCTTAACTAATACATTCTGAACTAAAATCACCCACAGTAAATGCGCTGAGAAAGATTATAATGGATGTTTTATAAGTTTTGCTTAAATTGCCTGATGAATTGAGAATTTCAGAATTAAGTATATTAAATGGGCATAAAAAAAGGAATCATTAGCATCATAAAAGATTTCACACAGGTTTAGAAATTAGCATATAATTTACAAAAGGAAAGGAAAATTGGGGAAGTTAAGAACTAAGGCTTGACAAAAGTAAGTACTGACTGTTGATGTGATATCCAAAATCATGAAGATCTAAGAAGTTTAAAAATATAGATAACATCTGCTCTCAATCGAGTGGGATTCATTTGCTAGGAAATTTGCCAAAGACATAAACAGCCTAAAAATCTACATGTTATAAATGCTTTGTGATTGTTTTGATTGGTTTGGCTTTCCTCAAATAACTGGAATTTTAAAAATTGGACAACAAATTCCAGGCCACTGTATTTATTACCAACGACCTCCTGGCTGTCATTCATTTGTCTCTTTCTCCTTCTGTCTGCTTTTCCTTCTTTTCCTATTCTGCTTGAAGACACAATTTTCCATTTAATGATGACAACAACGTAAACTGTATAAATATGTTAAGGTTCCAAAGCACTAGCACGACTCTCTCCATTCATCCTCACAACCCTCCCGAGGGGTACAAAGGGTGAGTATTAGGAGTCTTGATTTTCCTCAATTTACCAATAATAAAAATCGGTTCAGAGAGGTTTGACTTACCTAAGGTCTGACAGATTTAGAATCCAGGGTTCCTAACGGGCTTTACACAGTTGCCTTCTAGACTCTAGACTGTCAGTTCAATGGAAGTCACTGAGATGCCTCAGCTTCTAGAGCTCACCGTGCCGACTTATGACAATGTGAATATCCATTCACTTATCAAAGTCTCTTGAGCACCTACTATGTGCCAAGCGCTGTGTTAGAGACGATGTACTCATGAGTGAACAAAACGAACAGGGTCTGCCTCCTCCCGGATCTTACCATCCACTGAGGAAGAAAATTATTCAATAAATACACTAACAAATATGGATGCATTTATATGCTCTGATCGAAGTGTGGGGAATGCAAAGCCCAGAGGGTTTGAAGACGTTAAAGGACAGGATCTTATTCAGATGGGACTGTGTGTGTGTTTGAGAAGCCATTTGAGCTGAGACCAGCAGGAGAGTAAAGAAGATGTAGAGTGAAGAGAGGGGAAAGTAGACCTGTGGAAAAAAATCAGGATGTGTAAAAGCTCTGAGTGCCTAAAGCTTTCCGGGAACTAAAGAAGAAACGAAAAGCCAGTGTAGCTGCCTTTGACCCGCACAAGGGATGCGAATTCTGTGAGCTCCCACAGGAGTTTGTAGGCCATGTTGAAGTGTTTGGGTTTCACTCCAATGACAAAAAGAGCTACTAGAGCTCAGGGAAAGACATGATCCAATTTATGTTTTAAAAGATTACTCTAGGGGCGCCTTGGCTGGCTCAGTGAGTACGACACCTGACTCTTGATCTCAGGGTCATGAGATGGAGCCCCACATTGGAGGTTGAGTTTACTTAACAAAAAAAGTAAATAAATAAAATTTAAGATTACTCTAACCTCTTTGAAGAGAATTAGCTGGAGTAGGGCCAAAGTATCAGCAGAGAAACAAACCAGAAGACTCTTGTCATTCATGCACAAGATGGCAGTGACTTAGGCTAAGACAACGGTGAGGGTAATTGAAGTAAATGGCTTTAAGATATATTGAAGGTAGAAATGAAAAGCCCTGATCTAGAGGGGAATCGAGGCTGGCTCTCAGGCTTCTAGAAGTATCTCTCCTGAGGTAATTTTAGCCACCCAAATATTCTCCTTGCTGCCATATTCACAGCAGGGCCCTCACGAGCACGTAACTTGAGATAATCAGATTCCTCTCCCAGGCTTATTGACATATCATTTATTTTAGGCTATAGCAACCTGGTGGTATATTTAACAGGAATTCATCCTTCTCATATTTATATTGAGATTGTGTTAGAGCACATAAAGATGTATTTATACATCTGAAAGTGTGAGGAAAAAAGAACTAGGTTTTTAACAACTTTCTGCAGAAAGACACAGATATGATCCGGGGTTGTTTCTACACAGGGAGGAAAAAGGCACCCCCCCCCATTCTAAGACAGAAGACAAGTCTAATTCTTCCAACTCATGTAGGTCCTTTAAAAAATGAAAGCATTCCTTGGAGGAAAACCAATGAAATGGAAAGTCCTCCTGCCTAGCTATCCCCCATCATATATATACCCCAGTTCTTTCCATTCCCCAATAAATACTAACGTGGCCCTCATTTCTTTTTATGCCCCAGGTTGAAGAGAATTTTATGGTACAAAAGATAGATACTGCTAATAATGATAATAGGTAATATGGGTACGTGCTGTATAGTTTACAATGGCTTTTACATCTATTAACTCACTGTGGTCCTTCTAATTGAAAGGTTATGTCCATTTGAAAGCTAAGAACATCAGGCACTGTCCTTAGTGTTTTTTTATGGATTAACTCATTTAAGCCTCACCATGGCTTAATATTCTAAGGGTTTGGGGAAACACAGAAGTATCCCTTGATGAGGCTGCAGTCAGAGCAATACATGTACAAAGTGTTGGAATTTGGAGCATTCTGCAGACGGTCCTGTTTGAGCTCACGTGGGGTTTTAGGTGCTTTGAGGTCATAAAAGCATCCTGTTCTGGCACAGGTTGCTACCCCCTGTTGTTCTTCATATGCGGCAAGCATGAAGCCCATCTTGTACAAACAGGTAACCTGAGTTTAGGCACCAGCTGTTTACGTCAATTGCTGGGAACGCCAGCTGCCTAACACCTCAAGACCTCAGCAGCCCATAGGAGTCTGTACCCTCACCCCCCACCCATCCACCCCTGCGTCTGCTGGAAGAGGAAGCCACCTATCTCATGAGATGTTGAGACTGGGGACAGCTGCCTTCTCCCAGTGAGATGAAGACAATGGCTCCCAGTTTGAGCCAGCCTGCAACAGCCATTGTTTGATAATCACTCAGAGCCAGTTGGGGACAATTCTGTGTGTCGTTCCACATATCCCTATTCTTTTTTTTTTTTTTTTTAAGATTTTATTTATTTATTTGACAGAGAGAGACAGCCAGCAAGAGAGGGAACAGAAGCAGGGGGAGTGGGAAAGGAAGAAGCAGGCTCTTAGCGGAGGAGCCTGATGTGGGGCTCGATCCCAGAACGCTGGGATCACACCCTGAGCCGAATGCAGACGCTTAAAAACTGCGCCACCCAGGTGCCCCAACACATATCCCTATTCTTAAGACACAAATATCTCCACGTACAGATGAAGAGATAGAGATACAGAAGGATACGATAGTCTGCCCAAGATGGTTCAGAGCCTATATGGAGCCCCACCACTTTGATATCTGCCTTTTTACCATCTGGGAAAGCACAACAGGGAAGCAACACCCGGCCTCTAGGGTAAATGCCAGATGTGGGCCTGGCCAGGGCTAACACCCCATAGTTGTCCAGTCCTGGAGGACCAGAACCAGAGCACGAGGACCTGATTGAACGCCCAAGCCTGCAGCCCCTCACCACGGTGAAGATCAGCTAGATAAGAACCAAAGAGGAGGCAACCCAGGGGATGGCCCAAGGTTTACTTGTAGATTTGTACGTCTACACACCCTTACAATCTGCCCCACACACACACACTAATTTTTGTTCTGCTGCTGTCCTTGCAGGGAGACACAGATCAGTTGTCCCATGTATGACCTGGGGTCAGGTTTCAAGAAAGAGCGCATCTTGAGCGTGCGAGCTTATGACTCATGAGTAAAAAGTCTTAAAGCAAGAACAGTCACACTTTGAGAGTTCTTCGAAATACCATCATCTACCTCAAGTGAAGCCTCAAAGTGATGCCTCAAAAGTATAGAACTTACCTAGAATTTGCTAAGAACTGGCAATGTAGCCTATGACGAATTTCAACAATATCAGGGGACTTGAGCTCCAGTTCTAGGTAATGGTGTCCGTGGTCCAGTAATTTCCCCTCTCCAGGCCTGTTTCTCATCATAATAAAAGGAGGAGGAAGCATGGACTGATCGACCTGGTGTTCTATGACTCTTTGCTGGAGAAAAAGGACAATACGTACACACACACACACACACACACACACACACACACACCCCATATTACTCTTCTAATAAATATGTGATCAAACAGACCTGGAAAGAAATTTTCTACAAATGTCAACTGTCAAAATGCAAAGAGACTCTTCAGACATCCGGTCCCAAACTCCCCGTCCTCCATAGTGCGCACATTTCTGGGCATTCATTAGCAGACGTAATGATAAGAGGATGCCGCGATATTAGTCCTGAATTGCAGGGCTTAGTTCCCACGGGCAAAGCCTCCAGGAAAAGTTATCTTAATTAAAAAGGAAAATAGTTGATCAAAATTAAATATTGCCAAGATGCAGCCCATGGGAGACAGATAGGAATATCTTCACTCAGGTTTTTCATCAGAGCCCCGAATAATAAATGGATGGTTAGCACTTTCTTACTCATCTTAGTGAGTATGCTCTCTTAGTGTCAAAAGGGATCATACCTTCCTTTAATCAACCCTTTTCCTTTCCAGATCTCTCTCTCTGAATTTAAGAGTACCCATAATTCAAAGGGCACCACGAGAGACTCAAGAAGGTTTTAACAGAGAGAGGCCTCTCTGAGAAGCCACATGGCTTGGGAAGCTAGTCCCAGATTAAATCATTCCCTGACTGGTCCATAGATGTCTGGATAACCAGATGGACCGGTTGGTTTATTTCTCAATTTTTTTCTTTTTCTTAAAGAAAGCCAGATGCCATTAGGAGCCTCCCAAAGTTATTAAGACTAGCTCAAGAAGAGTTCAGAAGCATCTACTCAGAAATTCATTAACTGTCAATCCTTTTATATACATAATAGATCAAAATTGATAGCAATAATTAAATTTTAATTAGGAAATTTCCTAATGATAGATTTTACAGTCTCCTTTAAATACCATCTATATATGCATTCATTCATTTATTCAACAAACATTTTGGAGGGCTAAATATATGCCATGCTCCCTCCATACTAAGCAGAAAATGAGTTCGTGAAAATACACCTATGACCTATCTAATTTACTCATGGGACAAAGTGTGGTTCCTAAGAAAATGTTTATAGAGTTTGCTATTCACAAAACATCACACGCCATCAGGGTATTCTTCGTCTGTTTTCCAAAGACTAGGACCTGGAAAATAATATCCAAGTTTGATCTCAATTTCGAGGACAGGGCAAATACATTCCCTGTCCAGGAAAACAGGTTCTGGTTTCCGATAGTCTGTGTGACTTGGAAGATTTTGAGTTGATTCGCAGGAACTGTGTTATTTTGTTATTTATGCCATTTCTGTTTCAAATAGCATACAGTTGTACCCCAGGAATGATCAAAATGCCAAAAGTAATTTCAGGCATTCCAGAAGATTAAGAAATTGAAAGCCAAATATTTGGGGTGAAGGCAAGTGTATAAGAAGTGTTTATCCAAACTTTTATATAAGAATATTATTGTCTGCACGTGCCAACCCAATATGTCTAGGTTTCACGCCCATGCTTTTTCCGTACAAACGGCCCATATAATTCCCAAAGCAAAATACGCAAGAAGTTGTTTTCTTTTCAACCTCTTTATCATAGACGTACATCCTTCCGCCCATCTGCCCGCCCATCCAGTTGCTCAAAATCCTACAATAGGTAAGAATCCCTGTGGCCATTTGCTTTCCACTATTTTACACGTGGGAGAAAAGGAGTTTTGAAGGGGTCATGGCTTGCCCCAAATCACCAAATTAGTGGCAGAGGTGTGAGGAGGCTAGCCCTGTAACTTCAAACCACGACTCTCCACTCAGAGCTGTTGCTATGGCTTCATATGACCACACTCAACTTGTAGCATCTGCGAGTAGAACCTCAAAAGGATGGTCTCCATCCCTTCCCTCGAGGAGCCGACGAGCTTGTTATAGAAGAGACGGTGCTCGTGTAGTTTTCCCTTCGAGGCTCCCCTTGGCTTCCTTCATTCTTCACCAAGAAGGACTGATGCTCCAATTCAAGATCTACAGTTCTCGGGGTGCGTCTCCCAAACCAGGCCGCCTCGAGCATCCGTAACAAAATCAATGCGAAACACAGCATCCCAGAGTCACTGGTCATGCATGGGCTTCCCTGAGCCCCGCCTCTTCCTTCTAGACGTCTTGACTGTCTTTTACATGAAGTTGTAAAAAATGTATCTTTAATCACCACCATCCCCTTCAGGATTTCAAAGGACGAGCCTAGCAGTTCATCTTAGAGATGCAAACAGTTCCCTGACTTGCCCATTTATCTCAAGTCGCATGTAGAAAGTTCCTTGGCAACTGCTCAGGGGAACAAAGGTGAAACCTCCAATTAAGAATGACTTATGTGCACTCCTCCAGCCACGAGTCGCCCTGCCTTGTTAACCTCCTTTGCCCTGCTTTAAGAGGTGGGAGCCCATGTACTCAAAATTCATTTATTCCTGTTATGGGTAATTATCTCAATTTCTGATGATGCCTCTAGCTATTGAAGAGAGATGATATGCCGGTGAGATGTTTCTCTCCACTTGGGAAGAAGGTATGAAGGACTGTGTGACACGGATGAGGTCTCAGTTCACAAACATGGCAAATTAATAGGCCTCTTTTAAAGTATAAGATTCAAATTTAAACTTCCCAACAGGGAACTTTTTATGTCTTGACTGCGTTCTTTAAATCTAAATGAGAGTAGGGACGTAAAGAACTATGACAGCAAGTTTTGTGGTATCAAGGTATTACCTTTAGTAGAAGAGACAATTACACTACTACCCTGGGTGAATGGGGGGCCTCTGAGATGAGGTTCCATCCCAGCTCTTACCTTCTGTCTCTATCTCTCCTGCCTTTCCTAGCTACACGTCTTTAAAAATTGTCGCCATCCCCCCTCGCTCACATCTGAATGTACGTACCGCCATTTGCCTTTGGTCCCCATTCTTCATTAAAACTGCCCTCTCTGGGGTAACATCGTCCCTGTGGCTAAATCCACAGACCATTTTCAATCCTTCTTTTATATAATGGAGGCCTCATGGGGGAACTTCTCTTAACCTTGAGCTCTGGAAGAAATTGCCTAATCTCCCCTAATTCCATGGCCTGTGGAAGCCCAAAGCCCTTCCAAAGGGCTGTGTGGAAACAGCCAATGTGTGTGAAGAGCCTATGGCGCACCAGCCCATGTGCCAACTCATTGAATCCTGACAACAGTCCTGTGCACTGGGAAGTACTGTTATCTCATTTTGCAGACAAGGAGACTGAGTACTCAGGGTGTTTCCAAGGCTGATAAATGGGGGACCCAGACTTCCACCCAGGCAGGCTAGGCCCACCTCCAGCCAGCTCTGTCACCCGCATCTGCCAGGCCTCCTCTGTAGCTTCAACTTCAGGGTTCTCACCTACTCTCCATTCCTTTCCACACCTTCTCCAGCGTGAAACGCAGACCCTTTCAGTTTCTAGAAAATAACAATCATCGCTTCAATGGAGCACAAATTTATGACATTTTATAGAATTTCTGTGATGTTCCATGATAGGGTACCATCACAAACAATCTGGGGCCCCTGGTTATTTCCCTAGTTCTTTCCCTTCTGTCTCCTTTCCTTGCCATCCCTTCCAGAATTATTGCAAGACCTCCAAATTCTCCTTCTATCCTAAAGACCAGCTTTTCCTTCTTTGAAAACCTGACATGTGTTATCAAGTATTTATCAACATTTCTCCCCCCCCCCAACAACCCCATATCTCTCTGCAGTGAGCATTCTGGTCCCACCTGTCAGACAAGTAGTAACAAAACCCCTGCCCCCCAACTCACAGCAGTTTTTGGACCCGAAGTAGCATGTCTGACTCTTTGCCAGACTATGGAGGTTGTTGGGGTTAATGTGGAGCATGAAATCAGCCATAATACCTGGCTTGCTAAAAATGTAACACGGAGGCCACTGGGGGCGACGGAATGTTTCAGAGAAGGGCGTAGGCCTGTGGAATGCGGAGGCCTGTGTGACCACTCTGCTGTAAGAATGCCGCGGGGAGTTGCCATTCCCAAAGCTTTCTTAGTCCAAACCACCGCCCTGTGATCTAAGAGATGCAGGCATTGTCCCTTAGGCTGTGTTTCGCAGAACTCGTAGACCACGCAGATGAGCATATTGTATCTTTCCTGTAAACAGATCCTTCTAGTTCCAGTAAGACCCCTTGTCACATAACGCGTGCCTGAGAAACAGTGATAAAAATTTATGATTATCCCGAAGGACCAATAAAAGCGGGAGCAAAGAAGAGCAAAAGGTCTTCGTCTCTGAGCATCGACCCCTTGCCTTCTCCTCTCTTCCACAGCAAAGTTTGGAGTAATCTTTCATCCGCCGCCATTCCTTGACATATTCTCTAAAGTTTTGCCCTTTCAGGTGTCATGGTCTCCTGATTTTTCTTCTGCCCTCCTCAGTAATTCTTTCTAGGCTCCTTTTGGGGTGATTTCTCTTCTGGTCATTCCCTACAGGTTAGTGTTTTCCAGGATTCTTCCCCAAGTCCTCTTCCTTCCTTACCTAACATGTTGACTCCAAAATACCGTATTTACAATCATGGTATCAGTCACAACCACACCACCCACATTTATCTATCTCCAGCTCTCACTTTCCTGACACAGCTGACTGGACTACTCTATGGATTCCACATTTCCCCTAAATATGCCAAACACCTCACACCCCAGTTCTCCAACACTGGATGCGCTTCCTCCAAGACCTTCTTCCCCTGGGATGCTCTCCCTCTACGCTGCCCTTGGCCAGTGCCTAAGTTGGGAACTCAGCCATTTCCCTGACTCCTCCTTACCCCATTTCTTGCCAGTCAGGCCCCAAAGACTTCTCATTCTCTTAGAAAGCTCTCTAATCCATTGATTCCACTCCTGTCCAGTCAGTGTCACGTCACACTGACGTGTGGGTTTTGCCTGTTTGAGTCAGTTTTCTACGTGGCTGTCAGAGACACATTTCTAAGATGCAATTTGGGTCTTTCGTGGCCTCACCGAAAACCCTTCCCCTTGCCTTGAGGATACAGTTGTGCCTTGTTGGGCGCCGCACGATCTCAGCAGCCTTGTGTCTCCAGGGTGCTCCTGCCTCTGGTCCTTCTCGCACTGTGTGCCAACCAAAGGGAACAGCTTTCATTTCAAATAAGTCATGCTCTTTCTCAACCACAGGTTTTCCAAAAGGCTGTTTCCTTGCTGATGACACTCCTTTTTCCTCTTACCCAGACTTCCTTTGGGAGACCATTTAGGGGTGACTTTCTCAGGAAGGCTTCTCTGACTCCAGGGCTGCCTCAGGTGTCCCTGGCCTACGTATTTTACTTGCAGGTGAGAGAAGCCCCCACTCAAGTCAATTTTAAAAAATTATTGATTCACATAACTGAAAAGTTTATAGGCCCAACGTTAAGCCTGGTTAAATTCAAAGACTCAGATGGTCTCATCAAAAATGTGTCTTTCTTCATGATCCAATTCCTCTTCCTCTGTGTTCAGCTTCATTTTCATATAATTTCTCCACTTTGATGGCAAGGTGGTCACGGGCAGCTCTAGGATTAAACTCCACCAGTTTAGCAAGTCGAGATGAGAGTGCCTTTTCCTGACAATTCCAGCTAAAATCCCAGGAATTCCCTTCACCAGCCAGTCCTGGATCCCACGTCCCGTCCTGAAGTTGAGTGGAACCTCACTCAATCCCCCCAGGCTGGCAGTGGAAGAGGGCGGATTCCCCCAAGGAAAATTTAGGGTGCTATTCTCAGGAGTGAGGGGAGGAGGTCCGAGCCAGCAGACAAGAATTAGATAGATAGACAAACAGATATGATATAATAGATATGATAGGTAAGTCGATAAATGAAGAGAAAAAGATAATGTTTAGTTCTCTACATTACCCTTTAAAGTTATCAGATACATTGACTATAAGAATATGACTTTTTGTTTCCTTGTTCCTCCAAAGGACCCCTTTGAGAAACACGCAGCATTGGCTGAAAAATGGTAAAGGAAGGGAACAAGGAGAATACTGTCAGACTAAATTTCTTCATGAGATCTGAGCCCTATCTTTACTTTGTACCATGCCAGCCGATGAGTTTCATAAACACTTGTTAAGCAAATAAATGAGAGGGTTAATGCAGAGTGGCCAACACTTCCAGAGTGGAATCCTGAATATCTAACCTCTGTCTTCCATCTCAGTGCCATATATCTCTTATCTCTTGAGAGAAAGACACAGCAACAGGAGACATTAGCTTCTAAGTAGGGAATAGTGAGGTTGGGCAAAGGAGCCTGCCCCATTAACACTAAGGGAAATAACTCAGGGTTCTTGAGAAGTGAAATGTGTGGGTGTCATCAGATATATAGGAATTTTGAAAGAAAAAAATTATTAAAAGAAAATCTGGTTTTAGGCGGTGTGAAAGACGTAAAACTAAAATTCCTTTTAGAGAAGCATTTCCCAAGTAGTTTTGGGGGTTTCATTTCTTTGTTTTTAATGTTGTTCTGGTTTCTAAGGTAGGTAAACTCAAGCTAAGTGAACTTGCACTATTGCATTTCCAAGCTGTTCACAGTTCAACTTCTACATATGGTCAATAAATCCTAGAACCATATGGAAGGAGTTTCAAAATGATCATGATCAAATCCTATGAAATTTTTAAGTCTCAAGGAAAGATAACATACTAATAAAAAGTATAAATGGGCTCATCAGTCTCTGTTCTCTGATTCAGACAGAATTCTTGGTTGGACTTTTTGAAAAACAGTCTTGCAAATTTTGCTTGTGAGAGGATATGCTTGGCATCTTGTCTGTAAGTCAAACTGACACAATTCTCTTACAGGGAAGGGGAAATGGCCATCCATAAAGACCAAAATTCTACTATTATATTCATTCAATTGCTTCTGCCTTCAAGAAATTTTTTGTGCCAGAAACTATGTCAGAGACCAAGGATACAAAAATTTGTAAGGACTATACCTACCTCTAAGAAGTCAGTCTTGAGAGAAAGAGATGTTTAAATACCTCCTTGCAATAACTGCACTGGGGGTCTGTCCTAGACCAGTGGGAGTAGAAGGAGAGGTGTGATCAATTTCACTACACATTAAATTTAACAAGAAATCAGTTCTATTTTTTAATGGAAATGGTTTCAGCATTTCATGGTTTATTGTAATGTTTGCTATTGGGTTTTGGTAAAAATAATCTATCATATTTAAATAGTTTCCTTTATTTCTAAATTACTTGGGATTTTTATTAGGAATGGCTGTTAAATTTTATGATGCCTTTCAGCCATCTATTGATATAATCATTGACTTTCTTCATTTAATTTGTTGATGTAATAAATTACATTGATAGATTTCTTAACATTGAACTATCCTTATGGTCTTAGAATAAACTCTACTAGGTCATATTATACTGGTCTCATAATATGCAGCTGTAATCAATTGTTATATGCTACACAGAATTTTTAGATCTATATTCTTATAGGAAATTATAGTTTTTCCTTTTTTATAATGATCAAATTTTAGTGTACAAGTTATGCTAGCATTATAAAAAAGAATCTATTCCTTTTTTATGGTCTGGAATAATTCAAATAACAGTGAATTTTTTTTTATTTTAAAGGAGAGATACAATTTTGAAAAATCTGTACATGTTCTCTCCTTCCCAAACCATTTCTCCACTTGGAATGGAAGAAAATTCAGAATATATATATCATTTATGGAATTGTTTAGCTGTTCTTTAGATACACGTTGCTTTGGTTGGACTCCCTGCAGTGCAATGCGATGAAGATCTGAGTGCAAGGTGTTTACTGGAGGATGCTCTTCGAAGTGCTGACCTGCTGACCCATTTGGCCAGAAGCACTAGATCTAGGATGGCCCCTCAGGGTCATCCTTTGTATTGGTCAGCGTTCCCCAGTGAAACAGAGCCAATAGGACAGATAGATAGATAGATGATAGATAGATGATAAATGATAGATAGATGATAGATAGATGATAAATGATAGATAGATGATAGATAGATAGATGATAGATATAGATCCTATCCCTAATAAGAAAGATAGAAGAGAGAGAGGAGACGTTGGTCTACTGTAAGGAAGAATTGGCTCATGTGATTATGAAAGCTAAAAAATTCTATGATCTGTCACATGCAGGCTGGAGGCCCAGGAAAGTTGGTGGTATAGTTCTGGACCAAGAAGGCCTGAGAACCAGGAAAACTGATGGCGTAAGTCCCAGCCCAAGGGCAGGAGAAGACTGATGTCCTATATTAGCAATCAGGCAGAGAGAAAGAATTCTCCTTTCTCCATCTTTTTGTTTTATTCATACCCTCGGTGGTTTGGTTGGATGATGCCTACCCACATAGGGGAGGGCAATCTGCTTTCCTCAATCCACCAATTCAAATGCTAATTTCCTCCCAAATCACCCTCACAGATACACTCAGAAATAATGTTTAACCAGATATCTGCTCACCCATCCATAGCTGCCCTGTCAGACCCACAAAATTACCCATCACATCCCCTAATGAGGCAGGGGGCAGGTCTTTGTATCTTGGCATCAACCAGTCAGAGGGTGGGAATTGTCTCTGGACAGGCAACCCAACCTTGAGTGAGGCCACTCCTTTAGGCCAAGGAAGCCTGTGGGAGAGACGTAATTGTGAGTGATCTTTGGCCAACCCTCCTAGCAGTTGAGGGAATGAGCACATGTTAGTCCCGAATGGGGGGGGGGTGCACCATGACATCCACTGCATAGTTTTAGTTGAAGTCCAATTTGCATTTCATCCCCTTCTGGTAAATATCAGCATGCATCAACAATTCCGGATTTTCCAAAACTTCCTTATGCCTTTACAGAAACTAGTTATTAGTCCACAACTTACCTAGAAACGTGGGTGCTCGATAGACTCTAACGTGGTAATTTTCAAATAGGGTTACGAAAAGCACATGAACAGTTATTCCACTTGGCGAATATAATGATTTTTGCATTCACAAAGATGAAGTTTTGAGCCACCCAGATGAGCATATCTCTTAGATACATAATAGGCATTGTAAAATATCTGCATTTTGTTATACTATTGCTATAGGATACCCTGTCCCTCATTGATCAGATCATGTTCTTTAGGATTATGGAATGCCTCACAATATTTTGCCACCTAATATGTCCATTTTTTAAGGTAAATTATTAAAATTATGGGTAAATATAGCACATCCCCTTGATATCTACATAATTTCCTGAAGCAGATCCCATTTCTTTTCTTTTTAAAGAGTTTATTTTTTTAACTTTTTTAAAAAGATTTCATTTATTCATTTAAGAGAGAAAGAGGCAGAGAGAATACAAGCAGGGGGAGAGGCAGCCGGGGAAACAGGCTCCCTGCTGAGCAGAGAGCCCAACGCAGGACTCGATCCCAGGACCCGGGGATCACGACCTGAGCCGAAGGCAGACGCTCAACCATCTGAGCCACCCAGGTGCCCTGAGATCCCATTTCTTACCCTACTATGAGAACGTCATTTATTAGTGGGAGGTTCAAGGTTCACCCAAGGTCTGGTCTTAATCTAGTTTTATAACCTCATGTCCTAACTCATGCCTTCCACCTTTACCACTCCAACCTCGTCAAGCTACGTGCAATGGGCTTACACACACTGCAACATATTTCAAAAGTGCTATCTTGACTCACTTTTGAAGTCACTTCTAAAAACTCTCGATTCCCCTTCATGGGCAGTTTGCCAAGGCCCCCACCAAACACTTCCCTGATCAGGCACCCTCCCTCTGGGACAATTAAGTATACACTCCAACTGGAGCCCTCATGACACTCCCACATCCCTGGGCCAGGTACTAACCAACTAGGGACAGCCGCTATGCTTCGGAGCTATATAATTATTCAAATCAACCAGTCCCCTGTCCCCACGTGCAACTGTTTAGCCTTATAAGGCAGCATTCTCTCCTGTGCAGTCACAAGTCACAAAGAGTTCTGCCTTTCAATGTCAGTGCACTGTGTCTACCCATCCAAAGAATCTTTAAATTTGATACATAGTTCTGCGTACTCTTCTCTGCCTCCAGACACTTAACTTATTCCGTATTCCCCTCATGTGACACCCTCCTACCTTCCTTCATCCTCAAATGTGAATAGTCCGTCCTCTTCCTGCCGACCTGAAATCCCCTCCCGTCAGAGACTCTCTTCCATGTGTGTCTTCATCTATCCTTTTGCCTTTCTTTGGGCTACTATTAAGGCACACACATCCCTTTGTCTTATATTCCAGTGCTTTGTGGGCAGACCTGTTGTCTTCGCCTTTTGATAAGGTATTTGAACACGTGACAGTATTTTAGTGTCTTTAACTGCCCTGCAGTCTCTGGCATAAAGTCTGTGACAAGGTAACAAATATTTATTACACTCGATCTGTTGGAGCACGCCAGGAACTTGAACCCTGCGTGAAAGTGACAAGCCGCCTGCGTGAAAGTGACAAGCCCCATGCCTGCCATTCTGATGCTCCTTTCGTCTTCTCCTACTCTGATGCCAAAGAAAAGCAAATGCTGGAAGAACGGTTCGCAAGCCTGCTCTAGGAGAAAGCGGTGCATAGAAGCAAGGGAATAACAATACCCAGTGACCAGAATACTTTACGACAGCTTCATGTAGGGACACCTAGACAATGAATAACAAATATTTGTTAACTGTGACGACCAGATTTCAGAAGCTTCCGTTGACTGCTCCGAGATTAGGCCTCATATCCTCTGAGCTGCATGCCTAGAGAAGACCACATTAGACCCAATGCTTTCCTGTTGCAGTTCATTTGCCTCTCTGAATTATTCACATGGTGATTAAGGTCACTTGGCTTCTAATTGCATCAGATATTGTTTTAAAGACAAAACTCTTTTTTCTTCATAATTCATGAGTTGTGGGATTTTTTTTCTTTTACGCTGCAAGATTCTTTGAAGTCCTGTCCTAAAATACTTAGAGTTTAAAAAAAAAAAAAAAGAAGGAAGGAAGGAAGGAAGGAAAGAAAAAGAAAGAAAGAAAGAAAGAAAGAAAGAAAGAAAGAAAGAAAGAAAGAAAGAAAGAAAACATCTAATAAAATATTCTCTCTTGAACCACAATTAATGTAAGATACAGGGTGCTTAACATAACTCTAAGGAAAAGAGAGTTTCAGTTTGTTTTTAATGCGAAGTGCTGTTTGTACTGGCAGATTTGTATCTCTTGACTATCATAGGGCTAATTAAATGAATTTAATGACAGAATATATATTCAAAGGAATAAAAAGCTACTGTGAATGTGGGCAGCTGTCAAGCTGGCTATTCTTCCTATTCTCAGTCTCTCAATCTCTCCCAATCTCTGCCTCTGTCTCTGTCTCGGTCTCTCTCCCCCTACCTCTACCGAAAACCCTATCTCCTTCCGTGCTCACTCCTATTGCCCACTCTTCACCCCATCCCGTAGCCTAGTTCTGGAGACAGCAATCACAGGCTCACCTCATGATGAGCTGACCTACTGAACTCTATCGTTTTTCAAGGTCACCTCCTGGGTTTGGGCTGCCTGACATCTGACACACACTCCAGATCTAATCAACACCTTTCCTGCACAAACAATCCAGTCCTGCTCCCCTGAGCTATGGGCTGTTAACAAAGCAGATGAAACCAGAAAGGGGTGCTGACTGACAGACAAATTCGGCCAACATAATCATTCTTATCTTGCATTTTTCCATGGTGGAAAATAGAAGCTGAACATTTGCAATCCTTCTAGGCTTCAAAAATGTCGAATCAACCTGCAGAAAGCCTAGTCTTTGGTTTATTTTAGCAGGACTTGAGGATGAGTCAAACCGATGGATGCTTCGTGCCCATCTATTTCTGCCCAGCGCTTTGCCTCACGTTCTAATACACCCAGCAACAGGACGGAACTCCGGCACCGGACAAGAGCTTAGGAATCCCTGCTATAAATGAGAAAATTTGAGGGTCCTGGAAAAACTCAGATTTATTTAGAGGTCCTAGCTCTTGCCTTAGAGAATTTTAGACCTAGTTCATAAGGCAAGACATAGTCCTTGACACGGCTTTAAAAGAAGAAACAAAGAAAACCGAGCATGCTTGAATCAACTTCTGCATTACTGAACACGGTCTTCAGATCCTATAGGAATCCAGGGAGGTCAAAAATTACTATCTGGAAGCCCAGGTTGATCCCTAAGAGGAGAGAATTGGGAATTCTCTGTGTGGCGAAGTCACAGCCTCGAGGACGAAGCTGCCACCTTCGCTGTGAGTTTGGGCAACAGGAGAGAGGCAAGGCTGAATGGGTGGGGTCCTTTTCTGAACAACTCTCTGTGTCAGTTCAAAGGGTTTCCAAATAATCCTAAAAATCAATCTATTAATCCTAGAACAAGTCATTGTAGGTTTTGAAGCAGAACAAAAAAATCATGAGAACAGCATTTCACAAAAGGAGCTCCCCTGGAGCGCAGTGGTTAGGAGCGCGAGCATTGGAGTCAGGAAGAATGGATTTCAATTCTGGCTCTACCCCTTGTTCTGTGACATTGGGTGAGTCACTTAACCTCAGTGTCTTTATCTGTAAATTGGGCATAATAATAATAATAACAACAACAACAACACCCGCTTCACAGGGATATTTGGAGGACTGAACAAGTTAATATTTATAGCCTATTTAGAGCAATACTTGTCCTTATTAACAGTGTTAAAACCACAGATGTCATTGGAGGGCAAATCTTGCTCACAGAGAGATAAGTTTGATGGCCTCTGGCATAAACCAGACAGAGGTGATAAGGTATGAATTTCCAACCACACGGTAAGAAATAGCAGTAACGGCACCAAAAGAGGGATGGGACATAGAACTGAGTAGATCTAGGGGCTGAAATAGAATGGAGAGTTAAAGATGAGCCTACAATACGGAGAATATACAGGGTACCCCAAAGTTAGCAATTTTGGAGAAATAAATGTGAAGCATGAGAAAAATGTACATTTTCACAACTCTGGAGTAAAAGCATCCTTTCACATCTTTTATCCAAGATAGTCATCCCCAGAGTCATAGATTTTACCACTTCTCATTGTCCCACACAGTCTCCCACTCTCGGGGTTCAATATGGCTTGATTCTTTTCATTCCCTACTTGCACATCCAACATCACCCTTGTCAAAAATTTCCCTAGCTGTACTTTTGCCTCCCAGCTTACCTCGCTCACTCTCCTTCACCCTAAAGTTCCCGTTAGTTCCCACGACACTGGAGAGAGTCTATATTCAGGTGTCAGAATAACCGCATGCAGTGTCACCACACTTGACCGCACTTGATCCTGAAGAGAGATTTAAAATCCCAACTCAGTGCCCCCTCGTCCAGGGGTGACACTGTAGTGTGTATACACGTGAGACAAGACTCAAGAAGGAAGCTTGCTTCCCTCCCAGCTCAAGACTTGGAACATGGGCCACAGCCTTGCTCCTCCCTTCTGCTCACTTTATGTACCCACTCTGAAGCTCCCCGTCCAAAAAAATCACTGGGAGGTGGAACACAACCAGGGTTCCGTGAAAATCGAAAGATCAAAAGAGAACACAAAGATAGAATTTACCTACAGCCCTCTTTTTCCCTGAAAGGCCAATCTCCCATAAGCTTCATTCTCTTCCTACTTCTCTCTTCTTTTTTCCCTACTTAATTTATTCTTATATATTTAGAAACACATGTATAAATCTAGAAAATGAAGAAAAAAAAACATCTAGCCCAGACCTTTAATTTTTATGGATTAGGAAACAGAAGTCCAAAGATGTTTAAGTGACTTTCTCAAAGGCTCCAAGAATCTTCTATTTTCACCAGCTTATTCTCCTCTATTGCTCAGAGTCTAGTGTGTCCTGGGTACCATAAACTGATGATATGCTATTTCAAATTATCTCACAACCTGAGAAGTAGATGTTATCATGGCCTTTTTACAAATACGACATCTGAAGCTCACAGAGGTGATCTATCTACCAATAGCCACTCAATTAGCAAGCACCGGAGACAAGTCTTAAACCCTGATCTTCCAAATCTCTCTTGCCGCCATATTGAACTCCTAACACTTCTCATGCTGGGACATGGCTGGAAATGTCTATATGTATTCTTCCCTCCTACATCTGTACATCATTCTTGTTCATTTGTGTAATTTTTCTTTGATTGTCATTGTCAGCATATAAGATGAGACTGCCTGGACATTTGTCATCCCCCCTAACCCACATGGTCCTTATTTCTTTTATAATCTACTCAGTCTGGTTAGAATTCCTGTTGGCATTCATCAAGTATGCTTTTGCCTACAAGTAACAAATAACCCAGCTCTCAGAGGCTTAAACCATGAGCATATTTAAATTAGAAAAGATCACAAAGACTGGTATGGATTCAAAGATTGGTGAGAATAATTCAGAATTGGCTAAAGTAGTTTCATTTTACTATGCCCTTCCCTTACTACCAAATTGGAAAAAAAAAAAATTAAAGACATGTACATGAACCCAGGGAGATGAGTGAATGAGTCTCCAATGCCTGTTCTATCTCTCAAGAATATGTCCTACCTGAAACTAATGTAACACTGTGTGTCAACTATACTCAAATAAAAAATTTTTTTAAAAATGTCCAAATTCAGTGTCAATACAAGGAGTCCACTAATTCGCAGGAGCTCAGAACTGCCAGCTCACCTCCTCTGACATCATTTAGTTGGGAAAGAGGGTAATCTTAGCACAAAATGGGCTCCCTGCATCATATAAGGGAATCTTGCCATTCCAGTTAGTTTTCTCTATGTTCTATTGCTCACTGCATCATCAAGCCTACAACACCTACCTCTCTGAACAGCCGTGGGGTAAGTTGTAGCTCAATAATGTCTTCCAAAACCCAGCCTCTATACAAAATAGGCTTCTTACAGAATTAAACTCCATCAACCTCCCTATGTAAGCTTTTTATCTTCTTGTTTGTCACAAGGTCACGAGTTGCCAATATAGACCCAGTTAACACATCATCACACCAGCATACCGAGCAGGGGGACATGGGCAAAGGGAACAAGTTTTCTCTTGCAAATCCTTGCATTTTTATCTAAACAGAAAAATACTTCCACAAATGCTCCCTAGCAATTTTCTAGTGAGAGGTTATTGGTTAGAACTGAGTCACAGGAGGATGCAAGAGTGGCTAGGAGAGCGAAAATCTGGCAAAGGGGAAATGGAGCTCTATGGCCAACATAGCCAGGGCCCTTTGTCTCTCTGATCAAAACACGGGTTTGGTTAACAAGGAAGTTGAGGGGAGTAGCTACTGATGAGATCCTAACAATGTCTGCCACACAGACACTCTATATACCACGCCTGATACCTTTTCTCCCTGTCTGACTTACGACTTGGGAAGAGAACCCGTGTGTTCATATCATCCTAAATTAAGCAAACGCTCCAACCTGTGAAATGTTTTCTCTTAATCCAGCTTTACAAAGCAACCAGCCTCTCTCCTTGTTGTTGTGTGTTATTTCTTTTAAAATCTCCAAGACGTCTACAAAAAGTTGAAAATAGAGCTGCCCTATGACCCAGCAATCGCACTACTACGTATTTATCCAAAGGATACAAACATAGTGATTCGAAGGGGCACATGCACCCCAATGATTATAGCAGCATTGTCCACAATAGCTGAGCTATGGAAAGAGCCCAGATGCCCATTGACAGATGAATAAAGAAGATATGATACACACACACACACACACACACACACACACACACACAATGGGATACTACTCAGCCATCAAAAAAAAGAGTGAAAATTTGCCTTTTGCAACAACATGGATGGAACTAGACGGTATTATGCTAAGTGAAATAAGTCAGAGAAAGACAAACACCATATGATTTCACTCATATGTGGAATTTAAGAAACAAAACAGATGACCATAGGGGAAGGGAAGGAAAAATAAAATAAGATGAAAGCAGAGACGGAGGCAAACCTAGGGAACAAATGAAGGTTGCTGGAGGGGAGGGGTAACTGGGTGATGGGCATTAAGGGGGGGCACTTGATGTAATGAGCACTGGGTATTATGTGCACCTGATGAATCACTATATTCTGCCTCCAAAACTAATTTAAAAAAAAGAAAAAGAAAAACCCTCCAAAAGGTCTACAATTTTTTTGCACAATTTTGTGTTTCACTGTGAGTCATTCGGCTGGTTACCACTAAAAAAGTCTTCACAATCAAATTCCCAGGGAAAAAAAAAATCCAACTTAAGAAAGTCCAGTTCCTGACGTCTTACCCCTTATTCTTTTTTTTGTTTTTAAGATTTATTTATTTAAGAGAGAGTGGGGGAGGGGCAGAGGGAGAGGGAGCGTGGAGCCCAGTGCAGGCCCAATCTCAAGACCCTGAGATCAAAACCTGAGACGAAACCAAAAGTCAGTTGTTTAACTGACTGAGCCACCACCCAGGCGCCCCTCTTACCCCGTATTTTCCATATATATATATATATTTATGTATGTATGTATGTATGTATGTATTTCAGGGGTACAGGTCTGTGATTCATCAGTCTGACACAACACACAGCGCTCATCACAACACATACCCTCCCCAGTGTCCATCACCCAGTCTTACCCCGTATTCTTAAGCTAAATAATTGAAGGCTCTTGTACCGAGCCTATAGATGACAAGTCTCACAGGGGCTTTCCTGTCCGTGGACAAATCCCTACTTCAAATCAGCACAACCAAGACTGTGGCTGGAATCCATTCTTTTCTTAAGGGTTTTTTGTTTTTGAATCTTTCTTCTGACACTTACATTGACCTTTAAACCTTTGTTTTTCCTGCTAATCAAGAGCAACCCAACACGGATTTCCAAATATTTCCTTGCATCCTTTCACTTTCTTCTCTAAATGAAAATAAAGCATAAATGATTTTTTTTATTTCTGACTTTATCTCCTCTTACCATTTTCCCTCTCCTTTACTCTCTTTCAACTACCTCCCGATCACTCCCGAGTATTCCATAATCCTCGGCGAGAACTCCCCTTACTCAAAATTCAATTACACATAGACTATAAGTCATAAGTTCAAAATGAGTGGACTTTCATTGCAGCCACAACTTGGAGCAAATATTATACATACAAAACGTCATGACTTTTTTTTTGTCTGCATCTCTGTACAAATGTTTAATGCAAGTCATTAAAATTACGGAGGTAGACACAAAAGAAGGGCATAGGAAAAAATCCTGAAAAATTTATAAGGAGTGCAGCCTGATAAATGTCAATTAATTATACAAATCTAATAATTAATAATTTAGGATGTAATGAAAATGAGATTTCTATCAACGTTAGGTTCAGCTATGAGAACAGAGACCTTCAAAATATAGAGCTTAATATTGACATTTATTTCTCTCCCAGTGTTTATAGCTCATCGGCCATAATTTGGTTAGGTGGCCAAAGAGAATCCGTAAGAAAGGCTAAGAAAAGTAGCTGTTTAGCTCATTGTCGTTGTGCTCAGTTAGCTGAAGGGAAAGTGTCGCGGAGGGTGGGAAATATATAGTCCTCTAGTTTGATTGGTTGTACTTAGCTAAAAATTTGCTGAAGTAACCAGTTGGTTACTTAAGAAGAAGAAAAGATGAGGTCTGGGGGGAGACAGTTAGCTGCATCACTGTGTCTCTATTACATAAACATAAAACATATTTTAAGTGCTTTCATACTTTTACTCCGATGTGCAACCTTCTAACTCACACAGTCAACAAGGTGATTACCACTGTCAAGGGTGTGAAATTGGTTCTTAGGGTTGGAGGAAGCAGGGCCAAAAAAAATCTTGCCCTTATTATGGATAAAACACAGGAATACATACAATACATAACAGATATGCAATATAGCTACGGTATTAAAATTTTATGAGGAAGCTTTTAGGGGAAAAACTATCTCAAAATGTTCTTTGAGTGATAGTGGAGAGAAGGATACTGAAAAAAAGTTGAGAGATATTGTTCTGTCTAATGCAGGAGTTTTCAGAAACCTGTCTCAAGGTTGGGCCAAAATAAATCTATCTTCTTGCAAAGTTTCTTCTTGGTACATTATAGGTTATATAATGTAATGAATAGAAAGGACACGTTGTATCAAATTGGGGTGCTGGTCTCACTGTCTAATTGCTACCATGCTCCCACTCTTCCTGTTCCTCTCCTTTTTTGTATTCTGTTGCACATTCAAATTGCAAAGGTACACTAAAAGGAGTTCAACTTTGTCTCTCTTTGTCTTTTTGTCTCTCCCTGTCTTTGTCTCTATTTCTCTCTCTCTCTTTGACTCTGTCTGGCTCTCGTTCATGTTCTGTCATACACACACACACACACACACACACACACACACACACACACCGACATACACACACGAGTCAGACCACCACCACCATCACTGAATGAATCAGAATCTGCCTTTAACAACCTCCTCAGACAATCATAGGCACATTATATCTAGAAACACCTGCTTGGTCTAAAGCAAAATATATGTGGTTATCCTTCATCCTCTCCTCCGTTATGACCACCTTGATCTCCCATCTGTTTTCTTACCATGGTTTACATTCCTGCAAGGACTAAACAAGCCGATCCTTTGAGGAAATGTTTGTCCAAGGAAGTTCTAGTCTCCTGAGAAGAGGGATGGTGACATGAAGGCACAAAGAAAAGCACTTTGACGTCATCCTACCCCATCTCCCAAACTTAAACACTGTGTTTCTCTCACTTCCTATTTCCTCAAGTTTCTCTACTGGCATTTAGATTTTGTCAACTTTCTCTCCCCCTGTTCCTAACAAGGAACTTTCTAGCTCTGAGGTGTCCTATGTAAGGCTAGATGCCTTCATTCTTATGTTCTTGTGTTTTGAAAGAATTTGTTTTGTATGTTTTTGTGTGTGTCATCTCCCGGGTCTCCCGACCCTCTCAATAATGTGCCACAGCATGACCTATCCATAGTTCTTGTCCTAATATATGGGGAAAAGCCTATAACTCTTTAGATATATTTCCTTGTTTTCCACCAAGGTGCCATATCTTATCATCTTATCTACTTAATGCCGGTAGTTTGCCTCTCCCCTTCTGAAATCACCTCTGTTCTTCCAGCTGAAATTTCCAGGACCTTACATTCCTGCAGGACACAATAAACACAAAGAGGATAACAAACCGTAGGGACTTTTTATTCAGGAACTGGAACAACTGTCCTTCCTGCCCCTACTCCCACTCATCTGGCACTTCCATCATGGAAATCTCTCCCCAGGGCTGGTGTGCGCGGAGCAGAGGGTGGAAGTGATCCCCCATTTTTAGTCACCCTCCCCCAACCTTCGGGGGCATGACATGAAGAACTGCCACTGCCTCCACAGGCTTTTCTCAAAGTCAGCCTCCACCAATGACCTTAAACTTCTTCGCTTCTTCACTATGTAAAACTTGGGTTTATTTAGTTCTACTCCCTCCTCAGGATTCACATTTCCATGAAAACCATTTCCAATGAAAATATCCTTATTTACTCTTTATCCACTTCGTCCCTTTATCCCTTTGACATCTCCATCTGGTGTCTGTGATTTTCAGAACGCTTTCCTTGTATTTGTCGCAGAGGGACAGGAGTTAGTAGCAAAAGGAACAGTCAACATCTACCCAGCACTGACTCTGGTACAGGCGATGCTGAGCACTTTTTTTTTGGGGGGGGGGGGGCGGGTCTCTTACCATCTTCATCAACCCCTGATGAGGGGATGTGTCCCCAAACTGCCAAACTGTCAGCCCTGGAGTCAAACTCTCTGTGTTTGAATTGGAGCTCCACTGCTCACTGTCTGTGAGACCCTGGGGGAAGCACCTAGCCTTTCGGTCCTTCGATGTCCTTTTCTATGAAATGAAGTTAATGACAGTGTCTACTTCATAGGATTGTTATTCAACATGTAAACTACTTAGAATAATCCCTCGACCATACTTGGCATGTGACATACTTAGAACAAGGCCTGACTCAACCAGTGTTAGTTATGGATACTATTACTATCCCCGTTTTACATATGAGAAAAAGAAGACATGGAGAAATTTTATAACTTGCCCAAGTTACCCAGGTGTTGGTTATTGGCAGAACAGGTAGTCTGCTCTGGAATGTACGGCTGCCAGAAGAAATTAAGAAACTAAACCATATGACTTCAGAGAGGCAGTGAAAGAATCCAACTGTGGAGTCAAAGCTAGACATTTAACGGACTGGCACAGGAAGTGCCCAGAGCCGGATTACGTGCTTGAACAGTAGGAAGCCTCTTAATGAGTGCTCCACTCACAAGTCGTCTCCCTCCCACCAAAACCAGGGAAATAGAAAAGTCCTCCCACAGAGGGGCTCAGAGAAGAACACATTTGTAGCAGGCGTTTGGAAGTACAGATTTAGAACAATGCTACACACTCCGAAAACCCAATCTGCACCGATGTGTGCAGTATTAAACATGAACAAAAGAGTGAAGCCCTACAAATACATTGATCTATTCAACACATGTTTACTGAGTGCCTATGATGTGCCGGGTAAGGTTCTAAGTGCTAGAGATACCGCAAGGACAAAGGCCCTGCTTGAATGGAGATTAAATTTAAGGGAGCAATGAACACACAAAGCATCTAAAATAGTGAAAAGAGTTGTGGATAAAATAAAAAGGGTTAATGTCACATGATAAAATTTTTATTTTGTAAATGTCAAAAGATATCAAGGTAGGTACTCAGAATTCCCTGTAATGAATGAGTATAGCTGTTCAGAGCCAAAGTAGTGGCTAGGATCACATGGACTGATGTGGAGCAGCACAGAACCAAGAAACAAATTAAGAAACTATGTGGACCCAGGACCTCCAGAGAAGGATCCAGACAGAAATACCATAAAGACATTTTCTTCAGCCACTTTAATAAGTGACCTACTCTGAAATTATCAGTATGTATGTCTGCGCTCCTACATCGTCGATGAGCTTGTCGACGAATCCTTCTCTGTCACTTTATAAAATCCAGAATTAAAATAGCCTCATTCACAGGGCACCTGGCAGGTTTAGTTGGTAGAGCATGTGACTCTTAATCTCGGGGTCATCAGTTCAAGCCCCATGTTGGGTATGGAGCCTACTTTTTAAAAAGTAAAATAAAATAGCCCCTTCAAATACTATTTGATGGCACTTGAACAGGACAAGGCCAACTGGCAGTTATGGTTGTAGATCTGGAGCTTAGTAAATCCCAAAAAGCAGTCCCTTCTACACAACGGTGTCTGGGTGGGGACTTTGGCTCTATCGTCCATCGCACCTTCCTCAACTCATCCTCCATTTTGTGACCTTCTCCTGTGTAGTCTTTGATCTACACAGAGTACATTACAAAATCAGAAGCTCCTACGTGACTCTAAAAACCCAGAGTAGACTTAGTTTATTTCTGGCTCTTCCATTAGGCTACTTTCTGCTTCACAGCATGGCTACTGTGTTCTCATCCTTCAAACTCCTGAGGTTGGAGACACGTTACCTCTGTCTGAGTCCCATACAGTGCAACGCGATGCCTTCAACAGAACAAGTTACATCAGTAGAACGCAGTGCTCTATTTTAAAAGAAGGTGATACAAAATTTGAATTAGAAATGGTGCAAAGACCTAAAAGTAGGAGCTAAAACTAGAAAGCACTTGGAGAAAAACGTAGGGGGAGAGCTTCCTGATGTTGTATTTGGCAGTAATTTCTTAAATATGACACCAAAGGTACAGGTAACATAAGAAAAAATAGGTAAATCAGACTACATTAATATTGAAAATTTTTGTGCATGAAGGACACTGTCAACAGAATGAATAGGCAACTCACAGAATGGAAGAAAATATTTGTGAATCATGTATCTGATAAGGGGTTAATAACCACAATATATTTTTTCAAGTCCTACAATTCAACAAGAAAACTACAAACAAACCAATTTAAAAATGGGCAAAGGAACTGAATAGACATTTCTCTAAAGAAGATATACAAATGGCCAATAAGTACATAAACACATACTCAACATCACTAATCATTAGGGAAATGCAAATCATAATCACAATGAGCTACCACCTCCTACCCACTCGGATGGCTATTACTTTTTTAAAAAATAGAAAATAACAAGTGTCCTCAAGGATGTAGAAAAATTGGAGGCTTTGTGTGCTGCTGGTAGAAATGTAAAATGGTATACCAGCAATCCACTTCTGGCCAGATACCTAAAACGACTGGAAGCAGAGACTCAGATATTTATATACCCATGTTTATGGTAACATCATTCACTCTCTAGAATAGGTGGAATGCAAGTGCCCATTCACAGAGGACTGGATAAAGGACGTATACATGCAATGGAATACTGTTCAACCTTTAAAAAGGAAGTTCTGATACATGCTATACCATGGATGCACCATGAGGACGTCCCACTAAGTGAAATAAGCCATTCCCAAGAGGACAGATACTACATGATTTCACATCCATCAGGTACCTAGAGTGGTCGAATTCATGGAGACAGAAGGTAGAATAGTGATTGCCCAGATTGGGGGGGGGAGGGGCTGGGGATTTATCATTTAATGGTACAGAGATTTAGTCTTGCAAGATGAAAATAGCTCTGGAGATGAGTGATGATGACAGTTGCACAACAGTGTGAATGTACTTAAGGTCACTGAACTGCACACTGAAAAAATGGTTAAGATGAGTAAATTTTGTGTATATTTTGCTATTAAAAAAAACAAAAAAGAAGGCAAAGAGGAAGGAGAAGAAGAAAAGAAAAAGGGAAAGAAGGATGAGGGGAGGAGTGGAAGAGGATTAGCAACAGAACAGCCACAGTAGGTTTAACTATTTGGAGAGAAAGTAGAAAATTCTTCCCCTATAAAGGGATCAGTGGAGGATCGATGAATGTTATATTTTTCTCTCCCCTCTCTCTCTTAGTTATTTCTTCCCCTTACACACACACACACACACACACACACACACACACACTCACACACAACACATCACTTACACTTGATATTCAGATAGGTAGACAATTTTTCTGACTTAGAACCCAACCTCGCAAGACTATCTCCCCCCAAAATAGGATTAATCATAAAAATATTACAAACTCCTGCTTAGAAGGGACCGATTCCGTTTCACTGTGGATAGAGAAAACTCCATATATACACAGTAATTCTACAAAGAAAAACAAGGAAATGGCCAGTTTTGTGAGGAAAACACATAGGTTGCTAGGGGCAAAAAACAGTGGCCTCTCAATTCTCTCCCCGGGGCTTTAAGAATTCCAAGTATGGTGCCTTTTTCAGACTGTTTCAGAAAGAACAGCTGATATCTAAACAAGCTGGGTAAAAGCTGTGCCCAGTTATTTCTGTGGCTATTTGTGGTTTGTTATGACATTTTCCAATCCACTTACTCTTTCATGAACCAACCAAACCAGGCTGTTTGTTGGATTTTCTTTCTAGCGAGCTCGCCCTTTGTGCTTCATGTTTTCATTCACACCATAAGGGGAGACAAGTTTCTTTGATCCTTTTAGACCCAACCATCCCCAAAACACTGAGACCATGCTACTTTTCTCAGGGCCCTGGCATAACCGAGCTGTGAGGCCAGTGTTCATCCTGGGCTTTCATCTTACCAAAGCTATGCTAGAGCCAACATGGCCGTGTATGGTCGAAAGAAGTCAAGCACAGGCAACTTATTATTAGTGCAAATGTCCCACAGCCAGCCACCTTCTGGGATCTGTTTTTAGTTCTCCTTCCATTATTCTGGGAAGAAGAGGAAAAACCAGAAAGCCTTTCTTCCTCCAGTCCTTTCTTTCAAAACAGAATCATGAGGAGGAAAAGTGATGTGGAGCTTCATGTTACAGATGAGAAGTCTGAGAATCAGAGGAAGAGGAGGAACGACATCTCAGGAAAAATGCTTGACAGCCTGGATTGCAGCCTGGGTCGTGACCAATATCAAATTCTAGCTCCGTCACTCACTGATTGCATAATCTTCGGCAAGTTACATAAACTCTCTGTCTCAGTTTCTCATTAATAACACGTGTTTCCAGGGTGCCTGGTGGCTCAGTCAGTTAAGCGTCTGCCTTGGGCTCAGTTCATGATCCAAGAGTCCTGGGACTCTGGGATCAAGCCCTATGTCGGGCTCCCTGCTCAGCGGGAGTCTGTTTCTCCCTCTGCCTCTGCCCCTCCCCCCCCCATGCTCGCTCGCTCTCTGTCTCTCAAATAAATAAAATCTTTTTTAAAAAATAATATGTGTTTCTGTAAAGTGCTGTGAAGAAGAAAGCACTGAACACAATGTCTGGCACATAGAAAGTATCGATTAATATTAACTGTTAGTATGATCACCATGATCTTTGACAGACTTACATCATCTCCTAGCGATCACAAAGCCAATTATTTCTGTAGCAGTCGAGATGTTCTCAGTATGCCACACTAACACATAACCCCCCAAATCTCAGTGGCTTACCACAAAGGCTCTTTTCTCACTCTTGCAACATGATCTCATCACAGCCAGCCCTGGCTCTCCTCTGCACCATTTTCGTTCTGCACCCCAGGTGGAATGAAGCAACACCCCTGGGGCCACTGCCCAGAGTTGTGGCTGAGGGAAAAGAGAGGAGAGTGAAGTGCAAACTGGGTCTTTAAAGCTTCTGCCCCGAAATGGCAAGTGCCACTCGTACTCGTGCTCCACTGGCCAAAGCAAGCCTGATGTCAGTAGCATGGAGAAGTAATAGCCCTCCAGCTTGAAGGCAAGCGGAGTGAGTGACCAGTCATAAACCCACCACAATGGAGGTGCTGAGATCAAGCCTGTAAGGCTCTTCCCATTGTGCCATTCCAGCCTTCTGTAAATTAAAGTTGATGAGATTGGTTTTCTGTAAAATGAAATATGTGGTAATAAAATACACAAATTTTAAGAGAGACAGTTGGGAATCTTGCTCTTTTTCCTCAGTGCTAGTCTTCCCATAAAATGATATCAACTTCCTGTCACACCCAAGGCGGCAGGAGGAGGAGTCCCTGCTGAAGCCTTACTGCTCTCTCGGGGCTCCCGCTGCTTGGTGAGCCCCACTTTCTTCACACCTCAGGCTGTCTGGAGAAGATGTCGAAGGGACATTCTTCCATTAAATTCATCTTGCCATTCCACCTTTCAGTAACTTGAGGTCCTTCCACAAAGAAAGAGACTGGCAACACCATTAGCCCTATCCTTTGAGTTTCCATTCATAAATAAACCCAGAAAATAAACTGAGTCGTAGTCATTACCTCATATCACAGAATCACCAAAGTTTAGCATGAACAAGTTCATCTCATTCAACTCAACATCTAATGCAGAAACACTCCTTCAGATTGCCAGTAGATCTGAACGTTTGAGAACTTTTCAGCAATCCAATCTCAGCTTGAATGCTTTCAGCAATGGGAAACTCATTACCTCAGAGACAGATGATTCCACTATTGGAACATTATGATTTTTAGAATGATTCTCCTCTTGCTGAGCTAAAATCTGGCTGCGCCCAGATTTCAACTTTTTGTCCTAATTCTACATTCCAGTGGAACATAGAAAAACTATAATATCATCCCAAGTAAGCCCTCCAGTACTTGAAGAAAGTCTGTGGATCTTTTCTTGGTCTTCCCTTCTATTTCTCCCACTATTTATCCTGTGACAGGGATTCCAGAGCCCTCCATACCTATTTTACCAATCTGGCTATAAAACATCCTGTGAAAAACTCAAACTTTTTAATCAGAGGCAAATATACCCCTAAGCCATTGACAGGAAGGGTTGAAATAGGGAAGTTAGGAAAACCCATAAAATTTGAGAATATCATTTATTGTTCTATTTGCATTCAACAAAAAAAGAGTAAAGAGATCCTTTCAGAAATACTTGGTGGTTGAGAAGGGAAGAGGAGAAAGACCGAATTTTACATCACATACTCAGCAACTTAGTCTACAATATTAAGAAGATGTGGTCCATTTTTACAATGGAGTATTACTCAGCCATCAGAAAGAACAATTACCCAACATCTGCAGCAACATGGACGGGACTGGAGGAGATTATGCTAAGTGAAATAAGTCAAGCAGAGAAAGACAGTTATATGGTTTCACTTATTTGTGGAACGTAAGAAATAGGAAGATCGGTAGGAGAAGGGAGGGAAGAATGAAGGGGGTATAAACAGAAGGGGGAATGAACCATGAGAGACTGTGGACTCTGGGAAACAAACTGAGGGCTTCCGATGGGAGAGGGGTGGGGGACTGGGATAGGCCGGTGATGGGTATTAAGGAGGGCACATATTGCATGCTGCACTGCGTGTTATATGCAAATAATGAATAATGGAACTTTACATCAGAAACTAAGGATGTACTGTATGGTGACTAACATAATAAAAAATTATTATATAAAAAAAAAGAATGCTGTGCTATTTAAGGTGATCTAATTGCAAATTCTGTCAGGAGGGCCTGCCTTTGAATGGTCTTCCAGATGTAGATACAAATAAGACAAAATACTTTTTCCCAGATACCCTAGGATGAGCAACCTGCAAAGGTGAGCAGCAGCAAGTCTTGGAATGGAGAACTGGTCGTCCAACCTGAACAGTAAAGCAAGCTGTCACGGGAAATAGAATTTTCACCTGGAATGTCTACCGATCTTGTAAGCCACGAGTCACACAACAAGGAACAGGATGAAGAGAATTAATTAGCTTTTCTTAAGTTAAAGCATGTACTATCAAGGGTTTGGGTCAACTTTACTTTGCACGAGAGCTCCTTCCTCACTGGATAGTTTCCTGACATGCTTCCTCCTTTGCTTCAGGCCTCAAATGTCACCTCCTCCCTGAAGCTCTTCCTGACTCCATTTAAAATTGCAACCCCCTGCCAGCAGAGCCTCTCTTCTCCTTCACTGCTCTTTTTCCCATAGCACGTATCACCATCTAATATATCTCATTATCTCCTTTATCATAGGTCTCCTCCCACTCTAACATTAGATCCAGATGGGCAAGGATTTGTATCATTTTCTTTATTGCCTTATCCCCAGTACCTAGAATGGTACCTGTAACTCAGTATTTGGTTTCTAGATATTTTTTAAAAAGACATAAAAAGTATCTATTCCTCTAGGCCATACAGGCTAGTGGAGTAAATGTTTAATAAAACCAATAAAATAAGCAGGGTGATGAGGGTGATACGATGGCAAATAAAAGGGGTGGTCAGAGAAGGTCTCTTGGAAGTGGTTTCATTTGAACTGTGGTGTAAAGGATGAAAGGGCCACTTAGATAAAGATGGTAGAAGAGCATTCAAAGGGAACTTCAAGCATAATGCCCCGAAGACAGAAAAAGTTGGCTTAAGAATGGAAAATGAAACAACTATACACCAATGAACTGGACAACCTAGAAGAAATGGAAAAATTCTTAGAGACATGCAACTTATCAAGACTGAATAAGGAAGAAATAGATAATCTGAAGAGACCAGCTGCTAGTAAGATTGATTTAGTAATTAAACATCTAAAAAGAAAAGCCCAGGACCAGATGGCTTCGCTGGTGCATTTTACCAAACATTTAAAGAAGAATTAACACCAATCCTTCTCAAACTCTTCCAAAAAGTTAAAGAGGGAATAGTCCCAAACTCATTTTATGAGGCTAGCATTACCCTGATAACAAAACCATAAAAGGACACTAGACAAGAAAACTACAGACCAATATCTCTAATGAATATAGATGTAAAAATTCTCCATAAAAGAGTAGCAAACTGTATTCAACAGCACAGTAAAAGGATCATTCATCATGATCAAGTGGGTTTTATCCCTGGGATGCAAGGATAGTTCAACATGTAAATCAGTGTGATATATCATAGAATAAGAGAAAAGTATCATAGGATGATTTCAATAGTGACAGAAAAAGCATTTGACAAAATTCAACATCCACTCGTGATAAAAACACTGAACAGATGAGGCATAGATGAAACACATCTCAATATAATTAAGGCCGTATATAATAAGCCCATAGCTGACATCATACTCAATGCTGAAAGATTAAAAGCTTTTCCCCTAAGATCAGGAATAAGCCAAATGTACCCCTCTCACCACTTCTGTTAAACATAGTAATGGAAGTCCTAGCTAAGCAATCAGGCAAGAAAAAGAAATAGAAAGCACCAGAATTAGAGAAGAAAAGGTAAAATTGTCTCTATTTGTAGATGGTTTGATTTTATATATAGAAAATCCTAAAGACTCAATCAAAAAACTGTTGGATCTAATTAATGGATTCAGTAAAGTTGCAGGATACAAAATTAACATGCAAAAATTAATAATGTTTCTAACTATAAATTTTCTGAAAAAGTAATAAAGAAATTTATCCCATTTACAATTACATCAAACCAATAGTATATTTAGGAATAAATTTAACTAGGGAAGTGAAAGATCTTTACACTGAAAACTACAAGACATTGATGAAATAAATGGGGGGGGCCTGGGTGGCACAGTTGGTTAAGCATTTGAATCTTGGTTTCAGCTCAGGTCATGGTCTCAGGGTCGTGAGATGGAGCCCTATGTCAGGCACCACGCTCAGTGTGGAGTCTGCCTAAAAAAGACTCTCCCTCTATCTCTCTCAAATGAATAAATAAATCTTAGAAAGAAGGAAGGAAGGGAGGAAGGAAGGAAGGAAGGAAGGAAAAAAAAGAAAAAAGAAATGAAAAGAAAGGAAAGGAAAAAAAGAAAGAGAAGAAAGAAAGAAAAAGAAAGAAAGAAAGAAAGATGGACACAAATAAACAGAAAGGTATCTCATGTTCACGAATTGGAAAAAGTAATATTGTCAAAATGTCAATACTGTCAAAAGCAATCCATGGATTCAATGAAGATTCCAAAGGCATTATTTTACAGAAGTAGAAAAAAACACTCCTAAAATTTATATGGAACCATAAAAGACCCTGAACAGCCAAAGAAATCCTGAAAACAAAGCAAAGGGCATCATACTTCTTATTTCAAGCTATACTATAAAGCTATCATCATCAAAACAATATGGTACTGGCATAAAAATAGACATGTAGACCAGAACCAAGAGCCCAGAAATAAACCCAAGCATATATAGTGAACTAATATTTAACAAGGGAGCTAAGATTACTCAATTGAAGAAAAGACAGTGTCTTCAACAAATGGTACTGGAATAACTGGATATTCACAATTAAAATACTAAAGCTGGGGGACACCTCGGTGGCTCAACTGGTTAAGTATCTGACTCTGAATTTCGGCTCAGGTCATGATCTCAAAACAAATAAATAAATAAATATTAAAAATAAAAATGAAATTGGACCTATTTCTTACATCACTCACAAAAAATAATTCAAAGTAATGACTTAAATGCAAGATTTAACCACTAGAAAAATACATATGAACAAAGTTCCTTGATATGGGCCTGGTAATGATTTTGGGGATATGACACCTAAAGCACAAGAAACAAAATCAAAAATAAACAAGTGGAATTACATCAAAATAAAAAGCTTCTTCACAGCAAAGGAAGCCATCAATAAACTGGAAAGACAACCTACGGAATGGGAAAAAAATATTTTTAAACCATATATCTGATAAGGGGTTAATATCCAAAACCTATGAAGAACTCCTACAGCTTAGTAGCAAAAAAACCAAATAAGTCAATTTAAAAATGGAGAAAGAACCAGAATAGACATTTCCACAAAGAAGATAGATGAAAGACCAACAGGTACATGAAAAGATGCTCTACAGCACTAGTTATTAGGAAAATGCAAATTAAAACCACAACGAGGTATCACCTCTTGCCAGTTAGAATGGCCATTATCAAAAAGACAATAGATAACAAATGCTAGCATGAATGTGCACCGTTGGTGGGGTTGTAAATTGGTATAGCCACGATGGAAACCAGTATGAAGGATTCCCCCCAGAAATTAAAATAGAACTAACATCTGATCCAACAATTCTGCTCTGGGAATATATCCAAAGGTAACAACAATAACAAAAAGATATCTGCACCCCCCATCTTCATAGCAGCATTATTTACAATAACCAAGACAGGGGAACAACCCAAGTGTCCATCGATGGATGAATGGATAAAGAAGTTATGGTACATATTTACAGTGGAATAAATGAACCATAAAAAACAACAAGGAATTCCTACCATTTGTACACCATGGATGGACCCTGAAGACATTATGCTAAGTGAAATAAGTCAAACACTCTATCATCTCACTTACATATGGAATCACTTTTTAAAATGTCATCAAAAAAGAGATCAGACTTGTAGTTACCAGAGGCGGGGGAGGAGGAGGAGGAGAGATTGGAGGAAGGTGGTCAAATGGTACAATCTTCCAGTCAGAAGATAAATAAGTACTAGGGATACAGTGTGCGGCATAATGACTACAGCTAACATTGCCGTGTGATACATAGGAAAGTCATTAAGAGAGCAAATCCCAAGATTTCTCATCACAAAGAGAACATTTGCTTCCCTTTATTCTTCTTTCTTTCCTTTTATTATTCACATATGAGAAGGTGGGTCTAAGATGAACCTATTGCGGTAAATCATTTCACAATATAATAGTAAACCAGACCATCATGCTGTACGCCTTAAACTTACACAGTGATATATGTTAATTATTTCTCAATCAAACTGGAAAAAATACATAAACCTAATTTAGTTCTCCTTAGGATGAAAAGCTGGGGGGAAAAAAGAAAAGAAAGTGATCCAAGGACCCTGGAGGGCTGTGATCTGGAGAAGGGGGGGGTTAAAGTTGGAAAGATGGACGGGAGCCGAATCCTGGAAGGCTTTCTTTGCCTATCCCCATTAGCAATCATAGTGTGGGTGACCCAAGTAGCCTTCCGCACCTGCTTTGAGCACATTTCTTAGGCTCTCTGAGCTCCTTATTATTCAGGATTCTCAGCAGAAATGAACTCCCCTCCAAACATGTACACACGCATACACACATACACACACACACCAGCAACACTTTCAAACACGTTCTGTTGCTTTATGTCCTTGCTCGCATTTATCACTACCAGCCATTTTCTTTTGTATATTGTCAGCCCCACTCCCCGTTCCAGAATGCAAGCCCTATGAGGGCAAGCACCTTTTCTGTCTTATTCACCAGTATTCTGAATGTCTAGAACCATGCTTAGTACATGATAGGTGCTCAAAATTACCTGATGAGTTTCTTCAGTCACTGTCCCTGGGAAGCAAACCTGAGACAGAGATTTGTGCTTTGAAAGTTTACAAAGAGTAGTCTTGGGAAAAACACATGTAATAGGGTAAAAGGAGCAGAGCTGGCCAGACGCAGCTGAGATAGAATGGCCCCTTCAGAGGTGCTCCCAACGGAGACACAATAGGGCTCAGCCTTGTAGTTCCACACAGACCAGTCACTGCAAGCAGGCTGTCCCCAGGGAGCAGGTAGGCAATAATTTGAGGTAAGGCAGCTCCTTTCAGCCAGAACAAGTCCTGAAGAAGTCTTGGGCTGTGATCCATCAGCAGCTAACACTCAGGGTGACTGGGGAATTGAGACCTCAATTCTTAAAGGGGATATTCAGGCAGCATATCATGGTACCCACCGCAATCGATGAAGGAACGATGAATGAATGCATTCTTTACCACCTAAACTTAAGTTAAAGCATTTCTAATCTAGTGGACCATGTCCAATACAGTCTTATCAACCCTGTCAT
This sequence comes from Ursus americanus, assembly GCF_024610735.1. Lineage (NCBI taxonomy): Eukaryota > Metazoa > Chordata > Mammalia > Carnivora > Ursidae > Ursus > Ursus americanus. Next base: position 16,087,635 of record NC_142160.1, on the reverse strand, counting down.
GTGGTATACCCCTCTACAGTCATTTCAACAATATTTTATGTAAAACACACATATATAACCTTAAAGATATCATATCCTAGATTTTTTTTGGTGGGGGGAGGGGCAGAGAGAGAGACAACCGTAACAGCCTCCGTACTGACGTGTGGCTCCATCTCACGACCCTGAAATCATGACCTGAGCCAAAAATCAAGAGTAGGACACTTAACCAACTGAGCCACCCAGGTGCCCCTCTATCCTAGATTTTTTAAATCTGTTTTTATGTCACAAAATTTTTAGTCTGTTTCTGTTACCTTATTTCATCGTAGTTCTTGAAAATAAAGATATTTCTTCTAGAGGCATGTCACAAACATTTACGTGATGATTTTAGAGTCAGGAAATTGAAGCTGTTTAAGGTTTTATCTCGTCAACAGAGAAAGTCATATTAGAGCTAATGAACTCTCCAGGTTTGTTTTGTTTGGTGTCTCCTTATCACTTGGTTATTTCCTGCCTTTGGCCATAACGAAAATTCAAGTGATCCTCCAGTTCCTTTGCTTTCTCTTAGAAACGGATTTGTAAAGATTTTATAATGTTTTTTCTGGTATGCTGAATTGTTGAAAGAAATAATAGTAATACTAAAGTGGGGCAAGTCATCTTCTGGAAAGTATGGCAGGTAGATAGGGAGGTGATAATAAAACAGTCATTTTACTAGAAATGTCCAGGTCTCAGGGAACTAGATCTGGGCAAACAGCTTTGTCTCATGTTTTAGAGAGTTGTTTCCATGCCCACGCTAATTGAAGAATTTAAGACTAAAATGACCCAGCATAATAGTTCTTTTTCTTTTAAACCATCCTTTTAAAAATACCCGTATGTAGCAGAGTAGCTGGAAAGCACAAGGAATTATTTTCATGCTCAAGTTGGGAAATCAGTCTGCCTACCATACAAATATGTCTGACATCCTCCTCCACCAGCACCAAAAGGTGCCCAAGACTGGGTTTCCGACTGGACAGAGACCCTGATGTCATTCAAACATGGAATCAGGAAGATGAGAATCACCTGAGCAAGTTACAGGTAAACAGGAAGAGGGCAGTCCTGAGTAAATGCCCTTAGTATGAGGTTTATTTTCCTGAACTATCTGGGCCATGGTACAAGAGCAGCCTGCCCTGATCTTAAACAACAAGAAACAGAGGGGACATGGTGAAATTGACCACCTAGATTTGTAAATTGGGGCATCCACTTCACAAAACAGTATGGAGAGTCCTCAAAAAATAGAAACAGAATGACCGTATGATCCAGCAATTTCCCCACTGGATATATCTCCAACAGAGATGAAATCTCTATCTTGAAGAGACATCTGTACCCCTACGTTCATTTCAGAATCGTTTCCAACAGCCGAAACATGGGAGCAACCTAAGTGCCCATTGACAGATGAATGGATAAAGTATGGCATATACACAATGAAATATTATTCGGCCTTAAAAATCCTGCCACGTACAACAGCCTGAATGAAAACTGTTGGCATTATATTAAGTGAAATAAGTCAGACAAAAGACAAACACTGTATGATCTCACTTATACAGGGAATCTAAGGAAAACAAAGTCATAGAAACAAAGAACAGATGCGTGGTTGCCAGGGGTGGGAAAATGAGTGAAGATGGTCAAAGAGTACCAACTTCCAGTTACAAGAAAAATAAGTTCCGGGGATGTAATGTACCACGTTGTGACTATAGTTAACAATGATGTATTGCATACACAATTTGAAAGTTGCTAAGAGAGATTTTAAAAGGTTTTATCACACACACAAAAATTGTAACTATCAGAGGTGATAGATGTGTTAACTATCCTTTATTGCGGTAATCATTTTGCAATATATACATAATAAAATCGTATGTTGTACATCTTAAACTTACAATGTTGTATCTCAATAAAGCTGGATAAATAAATAAGACTGACCCCCTTAAAATGACTAAGAATAATGTGATCAATATTATGAACTGTAGTGACTAGCGGTGGGAGAGGAAATGGCTTACTTATGGCATAAGGAATATGTTTTTGCCAAATCTACTTTTACTCCATGGGCAGACATGCACACCAGCCGACCTGGGTCACAACACAGCACCCTAACAATCTCAGACCAGCTTCCACCTCAGCAATGATCAACTTCATCACGCTCGCCCATCAGTATGCCTGGATACGCACTGAAATGAACCTCGTTCACAATCATTATTAGTAGTTTGCTAAAGTTAGAGATAAGAGGCAAAGAAAGAAAATGTGATGCAGGAAGGAGGAGGAAGAAATTGGGGGAGTTTTGATGAGTTTAATGACATACAACTTGGAAGCAAAAAGCACTCCCAGTTCTGACCCTACATATATATGGGACTTCTTCCAGACAAGCTTCTTTAGAGAGAGGAAGAAGGTTACCACATGCATTGTATGTGTATAAGGGCCTGGGAAAGCTCACTACTCTCTAGAGTACTTTTCAATTCACTGAATAATGTCAGAAGTACCATATTCTGGGCTTTGTGCCTTTGTGACGGTGGTTAAAGAATGGAGAAGTCAGGAAACAGTGAAATTTTTTTTTCTCCCTTACAATTGTCTAGGACCCATCCTGCCTCTCTTTGGTTGCAGGCTGATTTTATGGGTATGTGTTGGCTTCTGAAACAAACAAACAAACACCTTACTGATAAGCTGATACATGTTCACATTCTGCAAGTGAAGAATGACGTGGTGGGAAAAGCCAGAGGCACCAGATGACATGCTCAGGTTATTTAATGGGATAGAGACAAAGCTGGGTCTAGAATGAGGGTCTCCTGACGCTAAGGATGTCACCCACTTTGATCCTTCTGCAATGTTCTATTTCCATAGGGCTGATTTCTGTAGATACGTGAGGGACGTAAGATGACAGAACATCAAACTTAGTGCAGTATTTAAATGATTCTCAGTGGTTTGAATCATGGATGCTCAACTTGGTAGAAGTTGGAGGTGGTGTGAAAAAAAACAATAGCACAATGTTATCTCTGGACATTCTACATTTTGTATGTATTACAAACTGGAGAACTGGACAACATCTTGCGGACTGGTGACAGTACGGAGAATCCAAATTTTTTTTCTTAGTAGGTATAAGGAAAATAAATGATCCAACTTCCTCTCTCCTCACCCAAGGACGTATTAGAATCTTCAGGGGGGCATGTTTGGGGTGTTTATTGGAAGCGAGTGTGGGTTCAAAACACCAGGCTAACACTTAGTTCTGTCTGATACAGCTAAGGTCATAGGTGGAATGCTCTTAAGTTTCACTTTATTGAGCAAATATTTAACCTCTTTATTTGTAACAGCACATAAAGTGTGTACTGAGAGAGAGAGAGAGAGAGAGAGAGCACAATGAAAAACTATTTCCCCTGCTCAGAAAACAATGAGAAACATTTAGCTTTTCTAAGGAAAATCCGTAGCATCATTTCTCTGTGTGAGGGGTTACAATAATTTTACTAGGACCATTATAGAATAAAATCTGAAGTTCTTACATGGACTTTAGGGTTTGCATTCTGGCTCTTTTTCCTTGCCACCCTCCTTGCTCATTCTGCCCCAGCCATGCTCACGTTCTTTCTACTGCTTGAACGTTTCAAACTCCTACTTGTTCTCAAGCCTTTGCATTTGATGTTCTGTTCTCCTCTTCCCCAGATCTTTGAATTGTCTCCTAAGCTAGGTGTTGGCTTACATAACATTTTCTCAAAGAGGCCTTTCCTGACCAGCTAATCTAACGTGGAGTGCTCCACTCATTTCTCTACTTGCTTTTCTTCAAGATTTTACCACCATGTGAAATATGTATTTGTTGTGTTTGTTGATTACCCTCCCAGTAAGCTTCATGAGGACAGGGACTTGATTTTTATGTCATTGCTATCTTCCCAATCCCAGCATGGTACCAGGCCTATAGTAGCTACTTATTAAAAATGTGTTGAATAACTGATTCACTAATTCAGTTGACATGGGAGTAACTCCCACTCCTTACTCACAAAATATATAGTACAGACCATAGGGATCATAGATATCAGAAGTATTTAATAATAAAATTAGAAAGGAAAGCAGCTACTCAGAGTCTTCTCTTTCAGGCTAACACACATTCTCCAAGCCCACTAAAACCCTACGGGATGGGTAGTTCTACTATTCATTCCATTTTACAAATGAGAAAACCGAAGTAGGAGAACTAAAGAAACTTACTCAAAGTTATTTACTTACTAGATGGTGAAGCCCAGATTTGAACCCAGGCAGTATGATTGCTTTTAAGAACCATCTGTTCTTTAAATATTTTGAGGAACCTCCATCTTGTTGTCCACAGTGGCTGCACCAGTTTGCATTCCACCAACAAGCACGAGGGTTCCTTTTTCTCCATGTCCTCACCAACACTTATTATTTCTTGTCTCTTTGGTTCTAGACATTATGACAGATGCAAGGTAACATATCTCATTGTGGTTTTGGTTTGCATTTCCCTGACGATTAGTAACGTTGAACATCTTTTCATGTGTCTGTTGGCCATTGATAGGTCTTCTTTGGAGAGATGTCTGTTCATGTTCTCTGCCCCTTTTTAATTGGATTATTTGTGGGGGGGGTTGGGGTATTGAGTTATAGAAGTTCTTTATATATTTTAAATACTTATCAGATATATCATTTGCAGATATCTCTTCCATTTAGTAGGTTGCCTTCTCATCTTGTTGATAGCTTCCTTCACGGAGGAAAAGCTTGTTGTCTTGGTGTAGTCTCAATGGTTTAATTTTGCTTTTGTTTGCCTTGCCTGAGGAGACATATCTAGAAAAATGTTTCTACAGTCAATGTCAAAGAAATTACTGCCTATATTTTCTTCTAGGATTTTTATGGTTTCAAGGCCTCACATTTAGGTCTTTAATCCATTCTGAGTTTGTTTTTGTGTAGGGTGTAAGAAAGTGGTCCAGTTTCATTGTTTGCATGTCGCTGTTTCATTTTCCCAGCACCATTTGTAAGATGCATGGATAAAGAAGAAAATGAATAGATACACACATACACATACACACACAATGGAGTATTATTCAGCCATAAAAGAGAATGAAATCTTGCCATTTGCAACAACATGGATGGAGCTAGAGAGTATAATGATAAGTGAAATAAGTCAGACAGAGAAAGACAAATACCACAGGATTTCACTCATATGTGGAACTAGGAAAGGAAAGAGAGAGAGAGAGAATGAATGAACAAGGAAGGAAGGAAGGGAGGGAGGGAGGTAGAGAGAGAAAGAAAGGCAGAAAGGGCAAGCTAGGATGGATGGATGGATAGATGGATGGAAGGAAGGAAGGAAGGAGGCAGGAGGGAGGGAGAAAAGACAGACAAAAAAACCAGACTCTGAAACAGAGAGAAGTGATGGTTGAGGGGGGTGGGGGGGGGATATGGGTGAAATAGATAAAAGGAGTGAAGAGCACACTTCCCACCATGAGTTCTGCGTAGCCTACAGAATTGCTGAATATTGCACCCATGAAACTACTATAACACCATATGTTAATTACACATCAATAAAAAGAACTAGTTCTACCCCATGTCCTTATTTGCGCTTCAGTTTCAGTGCTCCTTTAACTTACCCCACTTCTAAAAACAACTGGAGCTTCGTTCGCCCTACTCCAAAGAGTAGACTTTATAGAAAATACTCTAAATCATTCCAGGGGATATCACTCTTTTCTACTCCTTAATGCCAGAAAAACAGAAATATTGCATCTGGGCTGCCTGAAATTGGGGATCATCTGAGCTTGATCATGGAAGCCAAATATTTTTTAAACTTTTGTTTGCCACTGCCGCAATTGCCTCATTTTGTAGTGATCTGGGTCCCTGGGTAAACAAACTCCTTAGGAGGCAAGGAAAAGGACTTGCTGTAAAAGCACAACGAGAATAAAAACAAACAAACAGAATCTAGCTTTTGTTTCTGAACTTGAAGTTTCTGTTTTGATAATGCAAACCAAGCAATCAACTTTAAAGTCCTCTGAAAAATCCTTGCAGGTAAAGGCCCCACACTCCTCAAACTTCCAAATCTTTCTTCAGGACTTGGTTATTCCCCTGCCTGGTAAGGAGGTTATTTTCAGAGTGGGCGAAGGAGTCAAGAGATAGGTCATTTGTTTCCTCTTCTTATTAAAGAGTCTGTTACGATCGTGGCTGTGAAACTTTTTTTTTTTTTAAGATTTTATTTATTTGAAAGAGAGAGACAGCCAGTGAAAGAGGGAACACAAGCAGGGGGAGTGGGAGAGGAAGAAGCAGGCTCCCAGCCGAGCAGGGAGCCTGATGCAGGGCTTGATCCCAGGACCCTGGGATCATGCCCTGGGCGGAAGGCAGACGTTTAACGACTGAGCCACCCAGGCGCCCCATGAAACATTTTTGAATCCAGATCTTCTACCAGTCTTCTAGAAACGCCAGGTTATGGGTGGGTGGTACATTCATTAAGCTTCCCACTGGAGAAATGAAGCTGTTTCAAAGTCCCTTCAGAGGGAGTTACTCTTCTAAGTGCTGGATTGAAGGTCTGGGAGATTGGATTTTGTGTTTCTCAGAGCAAATAAAAATAAAATTTCAGTCTCCTAACAAAAAGAAATCCTTGAACCACATATCGTTCCCCTTTAAGCAGGCAGTCTGTGTGAAATGTTTTATTGTAAAATAAATCAATAAATGCCTTGAGGCAACCCAAGTAGTGTATATGCTTACAGAATTCCCTCTAGCTTCGAAACCTTTTTTTATATAAATATAATTATCTTTAAAAATCAAACAAAAAGAATCTCTGGTGTACTATTAAACACAGCAACAAGTCCAAAATAAATAACTGAAAGGATGGCCTAATTTCAATAGTCCGTAGAATGAGATAGTGGCTCAAATTCATTTCTAACCAGGATGGTTTTTGTTAACCCACAAAACCCTGGTTAATCTCAGTGGAAATCTCTTTTTAAGTTGGCAAGTCTAATGTGCATGAAGTTTAACTTGAAGATGTTAGTTAAAGACTCTTGGATATAGAGTTGTCTATGTAAGTATTATCATCATATCCCTGCCCACAGATTTGTTCAGACAAACAGGGCTTTTAGATTTGGTCAGATGTAGAGGGAAGGGGTAGAAGGGAGAAAGGAGGAAGAAAGGGAAGAGAGTGGAAATAAATAGAAGAAAGGTGCCCTGTGCAAATGTTTTGGGCTTAAGGGTATAAGGAAACACATACCATACACTTTAGAAGACTATATGTACAGCCTTGTCTATTTCTTTCAGACTGGAAATATCTTCACCATCTTCAAAGTAGTATCCAATTAGTTCTCAAGCTGTTTGGGACTGTCCTTGAATTTTCTAGTAGCTCAGAGCCTTGGCCACAGCAAGTGGCTAAAAGCCTAGATAATTGATCCTATTCTCATTGCCTGAATGAAGTTAATAAAGTCTCTTACTCTAGATCCAGGCAAGCGTTACTACCATTAAAATGCAAACCAGTGTCTGCAACTTGTAATCCACAAAACATTTAGACCCATGTGATATGAATCAATTTTCTAGGGGGGATAAAGTTGCATGATCCATTAAGTTTCAAAATCTTGGGTTTCAACAAAATGCAAATCCAATCACATGACTCTTCATGAAGGAGACATTTATGCCAAGTTTTCCAAATGTTTTTGGGTGGAGAATGTCCATTCTGTCCCATGGAATGCACGTTAGGCCAGATTAGTCTAGACCAGTTCCTACTTCACCTCTTTCATTGAACAAGGTCTATTCTTTTTCAGGGATAACCAGAAGGCTACAAAATGAGAAGACTCACTTTATTTTACTTAAAATCAGATGATTGGAGGAGAAGCAAACGTCTATTTTTTAAATTATTTTAACGTTTTGATAACCGCCCCCCCAAGTTCCAGAAGCTGAAATCATCCACACTGTAGCAGAAAAACCAGACCCTAGAAAGGTATCATGGCATAATATCAGAATAAACTGAGGCTCCAATCTGACCTTACTGACTGTTTACTACATGGCCCCGGCAAGGTCTGATCATCTCTGAGCTTCAAACTTGCCTCTTTAATGTGAGGGTAATGATGCAAATTTCACAACATTTTACGAGGTTTAAATGAAATAGCACGTGGAAAAGCACCTTTCCCAGAGTTGGCCTTGGAGTTGATATACCATTAAAGCAAATCATTTTCCCCCCTCAGCAAACATTCTGCTCTTGAAGCCCAAAGTGAACACTGTAGGAAAACTGATGAAGTAAATAAACTTTATCCTTTAGCTAAAAAAAAAAAAAAAAAAAAAAAACCAACAA